>NW_027513415.1:610000-915000 GCF_048772815.1 Callospermophilus lateralis
AAGCTCTGAAGAGGGGGCTTGTATGAGAAAAGAGATAGTGGCTCACCACTGGCTTCTGACAAGTCTCAGTGAAGAAACCCTGCTTTGGTACTTTTAATTACCTATTGTTCTGTTGCTCTGAATGTCAGGAAGTTTTTTGCCTCAGTCCACCCCTTTGGGAAGCCTGAAGAAAAGAGTTTTCAAATGGAAATGAATGGGCATCATCTGTGGCTCCTTGCTTAATTGCTTTGGAAAGGGATGTGTCTGAATCAGCCTCTTGGCCCTGTGTGAGGCTACGGCTTAGATTCTCAGCACCTAATGGATCTAAAGAAACATCCCACGTTTGCATCCAAAACCAAAAAAGCCAAAAGAGCAGTCATTGTGGATGAAGTCTCTCACCTTCCTCTGTAAGGTTCCTGACGTCCATCTATGAGAATAGGGATCCTTTGGGTCCAATGAGTTCTTCAAAGCCCTGCAGAGACTAGACCATACGTTCATAGGTTTCTCATGACTCCAATTAACATAAAGAATCTAAACCCCACAGTCATTAGGCCTCAAAATGGAGAATCAGAGCAGTATTAAGGGCAGGCCTCTTTGATCACTCCTGGTTCACAGGAAGGGTGTCCCAGCCACACTGACTTTAGGCAAATGGGGGCAAGGGACCTTATTTTGGATACTGTCTTTGGCTGTGCCCCTCATGAAAAACTACAGCCTGAGGTTATGATGAGTGTCTATATGAAAGAAGATGAGGGCCATGTGGAAGTGTTTTGCTTTTAATTGTGGTCATTTTTGTGGCTGTTGGAAAAGATGATGGGTCCACCTGGTCTTGAACACTGGTGTGATTCCCCTTAGAGACTGAGTTATGGAATGGACCTCAAAGAAGTATTGCCATGTATTGTTTTGGGATTTTAGGATGCCACGCATGAGAGTTGCCCTTGGAAACTGAGATCTAGGCCCAGGGTGGCTTTCCACAGAGCACTGGGAATCTCAGGAAGAATATCACATGATTTTATCTTAAAGAATTGGCAGCCATAGTTGCAAGTCAAAACACAAATGGACCACACATTGTAGACCTCAAACGCCTGGCTTAATGTGACCTTTTTGCCTGTCTTTGGGAAGCCTTGCCTGTTAGAATTCTCCAGAGCTTTTATTGAAATGAGCTTCCTCTCCATTTAATGGTTCCTGAATGAATTGAAACCCACAGTGCCTCCAACTTCATCCTTGACAAATGCCTGATAAAAAACATGAAATTTTTGAAATTCCCATGACCGCTTCGCACTGTAGAATCTTTGGATGTCCTATTGATGATCACGAGTGTACCAGACAGTGCCTGATTGACTGGGTTTCATGAAAATGGTGTAGAACAGAGATGGCAGTAATTTGGAGCCTGCTGAGTAGTTGGCCTAGAAAAGTGGTGTGAAGGTGTGTGTTAAAACATCTGTGGTTGGGTGATGTGGATCTGCCATTGGCTTTCAAATGGTTTGTGACTGACATGGTGCAGCCCCCAGACCCTTGTATGTAAAGGCATGTTGTTATATGGAGAGGTTTCAGTGCAATGTTTAGAATCAGATTGCTAAGGTGAAGGGGGCAAGCTATGTGGGATAGAAGCCTGATTGGTGCATTCTCCTGCAGACCCTTACCCACCACATGTGACAGAACTCTTTTCAGTACTGTGTCCCAGTTGAACTCTTCGTATTTCATGAAGCAAATACCAAACTTCCAGTGCAGCTGCAAGAAACACAACAAAATTGGAGGATGAGCAAATGGCTTCCAAACTGGAAGACACTTAGCCCCCAGTGACAACAGTTTACCTACAAAAAGAGAATTCAGCACTGCTGTCTCATGTCCTTTGGAAAATAAGAAACCATGTCCTCCAGGTAACATACATGCAGACCCAGCTTAATGGTCTCACTACAAAGGGAGCTAAAGCTCCTGACAACAACATATATTTTAAGTGCCCAACCTCAGAGGCAGTTTCTCAAGAAGTCTTTAGTCCAGCAGAGCTCCATGTTTGTGGAGTTTTACCCTCTCCCTTACATTTGGAAACTCCTCTACCACCTCCAAAGTTGTGAACTCCTGAGCATTTTCCATTCTTGATGTGTATTCACAGATTTTCTAACTCTTCTCCTCTAATTGTGTCTTAGTTGGGGTGAAGGTAATGTCAAGGCATTGTTCTGAATGAGAGTGTGAAGATTTTTGGGTAGCACATATTTGCATACACATTGGATTCTTTCTCCAATTTTTCATTTGAAATACTGAATCCCTGACTGTAAGGGGTAGAAGGAATTCTTTTTCAAAGAATAGCCTGACACTTACAAGAAACAGCCCCCAGGGAGACATCCTGTCTGGGAGACATCCTGTAGTCATCTGTGTTCCTGAGACATTCTGTGGCCATCTGTCTTTCTGAAATATTCTGAGGTTATCTCACCTTGTGAAGACATCCAGGAACTGCCGATAAGAGAGCTTTCAAATCTCCAGCATATAAATTCCCCTGTGTGAACAATAAAAGTTTGCATCTTGATCAGAACTTTTGTCTTGCTGTCATCTCTCATGTCTCTTGTCCCTTCATTCCTCCCCATCTAGGTTCGCTACCCACGTTGATGTGTCCTGCAGGCTGGGACAACTGGCGCCCAACGACTGGGGCTCGAGCCTTTGACTGAGGGGGAACCCCGTCCTCCTGGAAGATTTGGACAAGTGGAGCTCACGATTGCCTCAGCAAGACACCACTGAGAGACAGATCCAGGAGGAGAGTGGGGATGACGCACAGTGAGTGACCCACCATGGGAAAAGCAATTTCGTCACATGATTTGTTTTTGTCAGGCCAAAAGGAATCCTTAAATACATGGGGGGACGTGTTAAGAAAAATGACTTAAAATTTTTCTTTTCATACATTGAAAAATTGTTTCCATGGTTTCCCCTTGAAGGGACCATTGATGGTAAAAGATGGCTTAGAGTAGGAGACATTTTAAAAGATTATTATGAATCCTTTGGCCCAGAAAAAGTGTCTGTTCCTACCTTTTCTTTCTGGAAATAAATTAGTGAAATTCTTAAAAGTTCACCCTTTGACAATGGTACCTTAATACTTGTCAGGATTGGGAAGAGACTATGCAAAAGACCTCTCGTCCCTTCTCGGCATGCCCATCAGTTAGTATAGACATAGACCCTTCTTAGTCTCCCCAGGACCCTGGGAACCTTCCTGATCTTCCTCAAAATCCCACCCTAATGAATAAGGCTCCAATGGTTTCCAACAGCCTTTATGCAGTTTTAAATCCCAGAGAAACATTGACCCTGGGGAGGAGGCTACCTTGTTGAAGGAAGCAGCTCGCTACCATTCAGAAGACCCGCCACCTCTCAGGACCCTGCCATAGCCTATAGGACTTACACATTCCCCTCCTCCTATATCCCTCCTGCCTTTTGTGCTCTGGCCCTTCAGGGGCCAAATGTCCCCCCAGATATTTTTTCCCCACTTCCCTTGCCTAATCCGGCTCCCTTGAGAGAGTCTCTCCAACATGGGTGGGAACAGATCCAATTTTTAAAAGAATAAAGATCCCTTGACTCTGAGCTCTCTCCATTAGCCTTAGGAATGGAGTCAACACAAGCTGACCCACAGTGGTCTAATACAAAGGCGAAGCCGCTCCATCGGCCTGTGCTCGCCTTCCCAGTCACCACCAGTCAGATAGATAAGCCTGCTCAGGCTGAGGTCAAAGACTTAGAAGAGGATCAAGAGGAGGAAGCGGAGGAAATGGATCAAGGAGATCAGGACTTAGAGGATGAGAAGTTCACCCCTAGGCAGGAAGGAACCCAGAGTGTCTTCAAAAAATTTAGCCTCCATTTTCTTGAAAAACTTAAAAAGGCTTGTGCTCACTATGGCCCCACTGTGCCCTACACGTTGGCTTTATTAGAAAGCCACAACACACAATTTCTTACTCCCAATGATTGGAAATTTTTAGACCGAGCTGCCCTCAGTGCCGGAGACTTCCTACTATGGAATGCAGATTTCAAAGAGCCCTGTCAGAAACTGCTCAAAAAAAATTTAACAAAGACCTCCTCTAAATCCTGGACTTATGTTAAGCTAGTGGGCAATGCAACTTTTGACACTAAAACTAAACAGGCACGTTTCCCTGCTGGACTTTTTGCGCAGATTTAGATGGCTGGCTTACATACTTGGAGACGCCTCCCTGAAAGGGCCTTGGGTATCACTTCCCTGGCCAGAATTCGACAAGGGCCCGACGAGCCTTATAGCGACTTTGTTCCCCTGCTTAACCTAGCTGCGGAATGCTTGCTTGGACCAAGCGAAAGCGAAAGCACCTTTGTAAAACATCTTGCCTTTGAAAACGCCAACCCAGCATGTCAGGATGTTCTTCGACATCATAAGGATAAAGGGAAACTTTCTGAACTTTATTAGAGTCTGTGCAGGGGTGGGTGCAGCCCATGCCATGGGTCTCACTTTAGTGCTCCCTTTACCAAGGCCTTTTACAATCCTGGCTCACGTATTTGCTTTACTTGTAAACAACCAGGCCATTTTGCACGCAAGTGTCCGACAGGCAAACAAAGAGTAAGAATAGCGTCTCATCAAACTGGACCTAAACCGCCCCCAGCTACACTTTGTCCTTGATATGGTAAAGTTCATCACTGGGCCAGTGAGTGTAGATTAATGACAAATGCCCTCGGACAGCCTATTTCTTCCTACTTCTCAGGAAACTCCCTGGGGCAATAAGGTTTGTTCCCTCCCAAACTCCCAACCTACCTCAAAATCCTTCTCCACAATTGGCTCCCTCCAACTACCCACTCCAGGCAGTGCAGGATTGGACCTCTGTACCACCACTGATACAACATTAGACTCAATGCAAGGGCCCCAGATAATACCAACTGGAATTATGGGTCCCCCTCCATCTCATACTTGTGCCCTTCTTCTTGGAAGAGCCTCTACTACCTTAGAAGGTGTTCAGGTCTTCCCTGGCATTAATGATAATGATTTCACTGGAGAAATAAAAATACTGGCCACAGTTATTAATAGAGTTGCGGCCATCCCCAGGAGGAAAAAGTCTTGCACAATTAATACTCCTTCCCTTAGATTAAGGGGCACTTCCACCACCCAAACCTACTGTGGGGGACTGCCTCCTTGGGCTCCTCTGAGGTATATTGGGTTCATCCCATTTCTCATAATAAACACACCCTTACCTTACTTATTGAAGGAAAGGAATTCCAAGCAATTTTAGTTACTGGAGTTGATGCGACAATTATTTCTCAAAAATACTGGCGATCAGGTTGGCCCCTCACCCCATCCTTGACTGACCTTAAAGGGATAGGAAAGTCAAAAAATCCTCTGGTCAGCTCTACTGCTCTTAGCTGGACTGATAAAGAGGGTAATAAGGGAACTGTCACTTCTTTCGTTGTTCCTGACCTCCCTGTTTACCTATGGGCCCGAGATATTTTGAGTCAAATGGAAGTTATTCTTGCCAGTCCCAATTCCATGGTGACTCATCAAATGCTCCGTATGAATTTTGTCCCTGGTACAGGCCTTGGGAGGCTGAGACAAGGACTGGTGGGGCTTATACAACCCATAAAAAAAAATACATATGGACTTGGATATTTGGATTTTTAGTGTCGGTCCCTGACCCTCCTGTACCCCATGCAGATAAAATTATTTGGGAGACTCAGATTCTTGTGTGGGTGGATCAGTGGCCCCTTACCCATGAAAATTTGGAGGCTGCCTCCATGTTAGTGAAGGAACAGGTGGCAGCCCGCCATGTAGAGCCCTCAACCTCACCATCGTACACTCCTATTTTTGTTATCAAGAAAAAATCAGGCAAGTGGTGCCATTTACAAGATTTGTGTGCCATTAATAAAGTTATACTCCCGATGGGAGCACTACAGCCAGACATTCCCACACCAGTGGCTATTCACAAAAACTATTGTAAAATGGTTATGGACTTAAAAGTTTGCTTTTTTATCATTCCTTTACATCCTGAGGATAGACCCTATTTTGCCTTTAGTCTTTCTTGCATTAATATTCAGGGCCCTATGCAGAGACTTCAATGGAAGGTTCTTCCCCAAGGTATGGCCAACAGCCCTACTCTTTGCCAAAAATAGGTTGCTCAAGCAGTAGACCCTGTGAGAGAGTGAGGGCCACAAATTTATATTTTACATTATATGGATGATTTGTTAATTGCTGCACCTAATACCCATGACCTTAATAATTGTTACTTGGACTTTTACAAAATCCTCACTACCTTGGGACTACAGATAGCTCCTAATAAGGTTCAAACACAGGACTCTTATAAGAGTTTGGGCCTTAAAATTCTAGAAAATCAGATCCAAAATTCTAAAATACAAGGTCGTGTGGACCATCTTCACACCCTTAAAGATTTTCAGAAATTACTGAGGGATATTCAATGTCTAATAACATATTTAAAATTATGCACTTGTGTACTTTTGACCCTTAATGATATTTTGAAAGGTAATTTCCACCCCTCCTCCCCTCAAAATCTTACTCCCAAGGCATGACAGGCATTAAACCAAGTAACAGAAGCCATTGCCCAACAATTTGTTACACAAATTTCTTATAACCTTCCTCTGGTTCTGGTTATTTTACACACTCCTCATACACCCACAGGAATATTTTGGCAGCGAGATCCACATTTTAAAAATAAAGACTGCCCCTTGTTTTGGGTCCATTTACCCACCACATCCTCGAAGGTTATTACTGTTTATCTTGCTCAGGTAGCTTCTATTATTTTTAAAGGTCATTTGATTTCTCTACAACATTTTGGCAAACACCCTGATAATATTTTTATTCCATATACTAAGGACCAAACCCAAATTTTACTAGAGACAAGGGATGAATGTGGTATTGCCCTATCAGGCTTTTGGCAACAATTGATCACTACCTCCCCAAAGACCCCCTTTTACATTTTGTCCAGTTACATCCATTTACTTTTCCTGAAATTACTCAAAAGGCTTCCATTCCTCAATCCCTTACTTTCTTTACAGACGGTTCCTGTAATGGCCGAGCGGTCTTTGTTGTCAATAACAAGCCTACCACCTTTGATACTGTCTATCAGTCACCACAGTTTGTGGAATTGTTTGACATAACACAAGTTTTTATAACATTTTTTATAATCCTGTTAATATTTATAAAGACAGTGCCTACATTGCTCATTCTGTGCACCTGCTGGTGATTTCACCCCCCATTAAGGCTTCTAACAATGCGGCCTTTCTGTTTCACCAGCTTCAGCAGCTAATTCAGGCCAGACAACACCCATTTTTCTTAGCACACATCAGGGCACACTATGATCTTCCCAGCCCTCTAATTCAAGGTAATGCCCAAGCTGATGCAGCAACTCGTTCCATCTTTCCAATTTTTGTTGGCTCCATTCAAAAGGCCATGGAGTTACACAATATACACCATTTAAATTTCCAGAGCCTTTGATTACTTTGTAAAATTACCAGCAACAGGCACGAGAAATAGTAAAAGCATGCCCTGGTTGTGCTGTCTCCCTCCCCATTCAACACTTGGGAGTTAACCCCCGAGGATTACTGCCCGATCAGTTTTGGCAAATGGATGTTACTCATTTTCTTGAATTTGTAATAACCAAATATATACACGTTTCTGTAGATACCTTCAGCGGCTTTATTTTTGCATCACCACATTCTGGAGAGGCTACCAAAGATGTCCTTTCTCATCTTGTTTCAGCCTTTTCTGTTATGGGTAAACCAATACATATTAAAACAGATATTTATCCTACATTTACCATTGCCAAGTTTAAACAGTTTTGTGCTACCTTGCAAATTTGTCATACTACTAGAATTCCATACAACCCTCAGGGCCAAGGCATTGTGGAACTTGCCCACCTTAACTTAAAAACTTGGCTATCCCTCCTTAAGGCTTCCTCCCTTGTATTTACCACACCCAGGCATCGCCTTAACAATGCATTATTTGCCCTTATTTTTCTTACCCTAGACAATGAAGGCCATTCGGCAGCAGACAGACACTGCCATCCCTCGTCCAATTCTGTTCGCCCACCTGTTATGTGACACAATCCACTTACAAATAAATGGAAAGGCCCAGATCCTGTCCTCATCTGGGGAGGAGGCTCAGCTTGTGTTTTGGACCAAGATCAAACAGCCCCAAGATGGTTACCAGAACTCCTGGTTAAACAGGTTAATGACTTACCTCAAAACAGGGACAGAGGCACTCCTCATGAGGACAAAATTTCCTCTTTTTCAGATGCAGCCAACAATCTGCCAGCCTTGGAATAACAGTTCCTGTGGGCACAGGTACACTGGCTTAGGCACGTCTATTCACTCTTACCATCGCCTCTCTCAACAAATTAAAAACTCTATCAGGAACAACTGATAAAAACTCTATCAGGAACCATTAAAGATTTGCAGGACCAAATAGACTCCCTGGCAGAAGTGTTCCTTCAAAAAAGACGAGGCTTAAATTTGCTGACAGCTAACCAGGGAGGTATTTGCTTGGCCTTAGGGGAACGATGCTGCATTTATGCCAATAATTCTGGCATAGTATGCACTAAAATTAAGCAGCTTCAAGAAGATCTAGAAAAGAGATGAAGGGAAATATTTGAAAATCCCTTCTGGACTGGGCTTAATGGATTTTTACCCTACCTTCTTCCCCTATTAGGCCCTTTGTTGGGTTTACTTTTAATGGTGTCCCTAAAACCCTGCATTATAAACAGGCTGGTACAATTTATTAAAGAACAGATTAATATTTTGGCCTCTAAGCCCATACAGGTCCACTATCATTGCATGGATATGGAAGACCGTGCTGCCAACATTTAAAAGGATGTTCTACCCTCCTCACAAGCTTATTTCTTAAGTTTACATGCCCACAGACTCGCTTTCTTACATAAAACTCTAAGTAACAGCTCTGACCAACGATCTTCTGCACTTGCCATAAGGGTTCGTCCTCCATGGGCCGCTCTACTTGGGGGAGGACGCACCCATGGAGTGAGGACGTTAGGGCATAATAACGGAGGGTGCAGGAAGGACTGCAGGAGGATGGATCCATGGTTCCCCAAGTCCAAGTCTTCTGAGTGACACGCTCTGGTGCATGGCAGTTGGCATGCTTCCCCCTCAAAGCCGTCTCCTCAAAAAACATGCCAAGGCCACCACGAAATCTAGTAAACATGCTCGATCAGATCAGGAGATATTCTAAGGCCTGCTAGAGAAACAGAGCCTCTATAACCCCTAAAACATTGGCCTGTAAGGTATGGTCAAATATTTTATATAAGAAAGGGAGGAGATGTCAGGGGCTAGAAGGAAGTTCTCCTTCAAAGAATAGCCTGACACTTACAAGAAATAGCCCCCTGCGAGATATCCTGCCTGGGAGACATCCCGCAGCCATCTATCACCCTGAGACATCCTGCAGCTATCCGTCTTCCTGAAATATCCTGAGGTTATCTCACCCTGTGAAGACATCCAGCAACTGCCGATAAGAGAGCTTTCTCATCCGCAGCATATAAATACACTGTGAGAACTATAAAAGTTTTCAGCATGATCAGAACTGTTGTCTTGCTGTCATCTCTCATGACTCTTTTCCCTTCATTCCTCCCCAACAAGGTTCAACGCCCACGTTGAAGTGTCCAGCCGGCCCGGACACCTGACACTAAACCATAACCTACTATACTCTGACTAGTAATACTAATATGATGGAGAAAAATAATCCAACAGAATGGAAATGCAAGCAGTAGAGATGAGGCATGGTGTATAGTTGGACTTGCCTTTTGAATGATATAGGGTAGGTGTTATAAATCTAGCTAATTTATAATTGAAATAGTTCTCCACATGTTTTTAAAGTTAACAAATATGTGAATACCTGTCTCCCATTCTCTGTAGCCAATTCAGCACATGTATTTTTATATGCACATATAGAATCCTACCTGGTATCACACGTATATTCTTCTGAGGTGTCTGACTTGGCAAATACAAATTGTGAGAAGAGATCACTCCTCCTAAACTCTGTTGGAACTGAAAATTCAACCTATGGGTGAGCCTCCTAGTAGAAAATTCAACCTATGGGTGAGCCTCCTAGTAGAACAACAAGCCATACATAAATCCATGTTTAGTAAAATAAATATTTTTGTATCTGTGGCTGATGTACATTTCATGAAGAATTTCGATTGGCATATATATTGCTACATCGTATTGTCTGTTTTTGTTTTTTTAATATATATATATATATATATATATATATATATATATATATATATATATATATAATCTTCAAAATTTTCCAAATATAAAATATATGTGTCTTATATACACTACCTAAATTCTTTCATGTTCATGTATGTGGATTTATAATCAACATTTCACAAGATTATTCTCAGAAATATTCATCCACCTGAAATACATATTTGTTTCCTATTACTGAAAACTAACTTCAGTGAATGGTGCATACAATCCTAATATTTCTACATTAACTGACCCTGTTTAACATCAATGCAAGTAGATTCCTATGGGACATGATGTTTATTTTGAAGTTTCTTTTATTCAACACTGGTACAATACAATTTCTACAGTTTACGAACATCATAGGACATATATTTCATCCATAAGTTCAAAAATTTGTAGGCATTTGATTCACTTTCAATCATTTACTGATTCAGAACACATGTATTCCTCCAGGTTTCTTAACTGGTCTTTTCATGAGACTTTATTTCAAACACATTATTTTCAATTTCCATAATCATTTTGAAGCAAAACTCACACACTCTTCATGATGAAACATAACCCTAATATTACCATTAGATGTATTACTGGTTAGAATGAATAATTGTATATCAATATAAGATTTTCTGTATATATTCAGATATCAATTCAATCTATTATTTAAAGTTGGAACCAATTATATTATTTATTCACAGTATGGTCTATTCATGAATTATCTCTACATTCATAGACAAAGGGTACATCTATTTGTAACCCCAATACTAATTTATTCGTCTTCAAAATGTTGCTCCCAGAAATGGTGGAAGAAATACTCATGTCACCTGATGTACGTATGCATTTATCACAGTAATATTCTGGACACAATAAGCAGAGGTCACACTTATGATTGTACCAAAGCCTAAATGGAAAGTGAGCATGGATTACTAAAAACATTCATGTCCAGGTTGCCTAATGCTCTCAAATGTCAATCCTATTTATGACAACATATTTGTTTCTTCCTAAGACTATATATTCAACCTCAACTCTGTTCAAATGTCTAATCCTATCACTCACTTTATACTTTCCCTGATTTCCTAATGTCTCTATTGATGTCTGCTTTCCTAAATATTTTCACCAGTTCACCATTTTGACTAACACTTCACATGTGCTGACATTTACGTTCACTGTCTATGTGATACACTATTGCTAAAGAACTTTTGGTCCAATTCCTGTACTCACTCTTCTTCTGAAACCTACAGAATATCTTCCTAATCCTACCGACTATCACAGTTTGAGTGGATACTCACTTCTACATTCAATCATCGAAGGTACAAGGTCCTATGCCATTGATTATTGATTTATCTGAAACATCTTTGCAGAACATGTATCAAAGCTAAGTATCCCAATCAAGAGTGCAATGCCCTTCTGGGATTCCAATCTTACCTAGATTTCTGTTTTCATACTTATATTTCACCTATATATTCTTATAAATATCACAGGTTCCCAATACCATTATTCATCAAGCAGAATGATTCCTAACCCAAATCAAACCTGTTATTAAGCGAAACCATACACTGTTCCCTCAATCTAACTTTACAGAAGAGCAGGGACAGTGTTGGTCCTAAAATAGAGGAATGTAGGGAATCTTCCACCTGTTGAAAAACTCAAAGTTTCATTCAGAAGTGATCCCTGGAGAAGATATAAGCACCACTGAAGGACCTGAGAGAGCAAAAGTCAACTTCCATGGCAAACAACCTGGTCAGTATGAAAGGTTGTTACTGAATCAGCCTCTCTGTTCTTTTTTTTATTATTGGTTGTTCAAAACCTTACAAATCTTTTGACATAACATATTCATACATTAGCATACATTAGCTTCAAGTGATTTATGAACTCCCATTTTTACCCCAGATACAGATTGAAGAATCACATCGGTTACACATCCACATTTTTACATAATGCCATACTAGTAATTGTTGTATTCTGCTACCGTTCCTATCCTCTACTATCCCCCCTCCCCTCCCCTCCCATCTTCTATGTCTACCCCATCTACTGTAATTCATTTCTCACCTTGTTATTTTCCAATTCCATTCACAACCTCTAATATGTAATTTAGTATAACAATGAGGGTCTCCCTCCATTTCCATGCAATTCCCCTTTTCTCTCTCTTTCCCTCCCACCTCATGTCTCTGTTTAATATTAATCTTTTCTTCCTGCTCTTCCTCCCTGCTCTATTCTTAGTTGCTCTCATTATATCAAATAAGACATTTGGTATTTGTTTTTTAGGGATTGGCCAGCTTCACTAAGCATAATCTGCTCTAGTGCCACCCATTAGAATATGGACCCAAACAGTCCTGTTTGGAGAGCTGGTCTTGGGTGCCTATGGTTGATATACATTCTAACTTGTGAAAGTGTCACAGTACGTAGGGGCAGCCTCCATCTCATGGTACCCTTGGAAGCAACTGTTAGGACAAAGTGGTTGCTAAGGCAGTGACCTCATTCAGTTCCTGAAGGAAGTGACCTCACCTCACTTCCTTGGTGATGGAACTCTAAGAACTTGTTATCCAGGAAGACAGGCACCCAGAGCCTGTCCCATTCCCAGTCACAGTGGTCTCACTTGTTTGTATATACCAAGGACAGAGTCAGTCTTTCTTGGTACCTACTGATATGAGAATGGCCAAATTCCAGAAAAGCTCTGAAGAGGGGCCTTTCCTGAGGAAAGCAGAGAGTGGTTCACCACTGGCTCCTGACATCTTCACAGAGTTGGTTAAGGAGACCAGATCTGAGACAGGACAGGCCATTTCTGGGGAACATACTATGGCCCACCAGTCAGAGGACACTCTGGATAGTCACCGACCTACTTTGGGGAAGGAGGTGCCTCTGTGGGTGTCGCTGTGTGTTTGTGGATTTGTCTCATGTTCTGAGAATAGATAGAAAAGGCGGTTTGTTTGGTTTTGAGTGAACTATTTCTAGTAAGTCATTTGACAAGGCGAGTGTTTCTATGTCTGTGTATCCCACTGTGTCCATGGTTATAGACATTAGAAAAGAGAATGCATCAATTGATATGTCCTGTCTAGTAGAAAGCTTCCCATCATTTATTCTGCCAAATTGATGAATGGATTTTGGCTTGCCTTATCGATGGGCAACACGTGCTATTTTCCAAAGTTCCTGCGTTCTTCCTGAATTCTGGCCACTCTACAGAATAGGCTCATGGTTTTGTGTCCAAATATGTACCACTTCCAAGCCCTGTTACATGGCCATGTACTGGATAGCTGAAGGGAATGGCGAGCATCTCAGAAAACTCAAATATCAGTGTGACCAATAAAGTCTCAGTGGAGAAACCCTGCTTTGCTTACCTATTGTTCTGTTGCCCTGAATGTCAGGAAGGTCTTTACCTCAGTCCACCCCTTTGTGAAACCTGAAAAAAACAGGTTTCAAATGGAAATGAATGGGCATCACCTGTGCCTCTTTGCTTAATTGCTTTGGAAAGGGATGTGTCTGAATCCGCCTCTTTGCCCTGTTTGAGGCAATGGCTTAGATTCTCAGCACCTGATGTATCTTAAGAATGATCCCATGTGTGCATCCAAAACCAAAATGGCCAAAAGAGCAGTCATTGTGGATGAAGTCTCTCCCCTTCTTCTGTTAGGTTCCTGACCTCCATCAAGTGAGAATAGGGATCCTTTGGGTCAAATGATTTCTTCAAACCCTGCAGAAGCTAGCCGATAAGTGCTTGGTTTTCTAATGACTCCAATTCACATAAAAAAAATAAACCCCACAGTCAGTAGGCCTCAAATTAGAGAAGCAGAGAAGTATTAACAGCAGGCCTATTTGATCACTCCTGGTTCACAGAAAGTGTGTCCAGGCAACCCTGATTTTAGGCCATTAAGGGGCAAGGGAGATTATTTTGGAGACTGTCTTGGGCTTCGCCCCTCATGGAAACATCCAGCCAGAGGTTATGATGAGTGTCTATATGAAAGATCATGAGGGCCATGTGGGAGTGTTTTGGTTTTAATTGTGGCCATTTGTTTGGTGGTTGGAAGAGATGACTGGGTCCACCTTGACATGAACTCTGGTGTGATTCCCCTTAGAGACTGAGTTCTGGAACTGAACTCAGAGAATTATTGCCATGAATTGTGTTAGGATTTTAGAAGGCCATGCATGAGAGTCCCCCTTGAAAACTGAGATCTAGGCCCAGGGTGGCTTTCAACAGAGCACTGGGAATCACAGCCAAGATATCACGTGATTTTATTCTGAAAGACTTGGCAGCCATAGTTGAGAGTCGAAACACACATGGTCCTCATTGTAGACCACAATGGGCCTGGCTTCATGTGACCATTTGGCCACTTTTTGAGAAGCCTTGCCTGTGAGAATTCTCCAAAGCTTTCATTGAAATGTGCTTCCTCTACATTTAATGGTTCTGGAGTGAATTTTAACCCACAGTGCCTCCAACATCATCATTGAAAAATGGCTACAAAAATACCATAAAATTTTTGAAATTCCCATGACCAGGTGGCAATGGAGGACATTTGGATGTCCTGTTGCTGGTCATGAGTATACCAGACAGTGCTTTGATTGACTGGGTTTTATGAAAATCGTGTAGAACAGAGATGCCAATAAGTTGGAGCCTGCTGAGTAGTGGGCCTAGAGCCGTGGTGGTCAGGTGTGTGATAAAACATCTGTGGTGGGGCCTTGTGGATCTTCCATTGGCTTCCAAATGGCTTGGAACTGACATGGTGCAGCGAGCAGTCCCTTCTATGTAAAGGCATCTTGTAATATTGAGAGATTTCAGGGCAATGTTCAGAATCATGTTGCTATCATCAATGGGGCAATATATGTGGGCTGGAAGTATGTTTGGTGCATTCTCTTGCAGAAACTGACCCACCACATGTGACAGAACTCTCTCCAGCACTGTGATCCACTAAAACTCCTTGTATTTTTGAATCAAATAGCAAACTCCTAGTGCAGCAGCAAGAAACACCATGAAATTTGGAGGATGACCAAATGGCTTCACAGTCCACATGGGGAGACACTTAGACCCCAGTGGTCACAGTTTACCTACAAAGAGCAAATTCAGCACTGCTGCCTCATCTTCACTGGAAAATAAGAAACCATGTCCTCCAGGTCACATAGATGCAGACCCAGCTTTGATGGTCTCACTACAAATGAAGCTAAAGCTCCAGAAAACAACATATTTTTCAGGTGCCCAACCTCAGAGGCAGTTCTTCAAGAAGTCTTTAGGCCAGCAGAGCTCCATGTTTGTGGAGTGTTTACCCTGTCCCTTACTTTTGGGAACTCCTCTACCACCTCCAGTGTTGTGAACTACTGAGCATATTCCATTCCAGATATGTATTCACAGATTTTCTAACACTTCTCCTCTAATTGTGTCTTACTTGGGGCAAAAGTAATGTCAAGCCATAGTTCTTGATGAGAGTGGGAACATTTTTGTGTAGCACATATTTGCATACACATTGGATTCATTTTCCAATTTTCCATTTGAAATACTGAATCCCTGACACTAACCCCTACCCTACTAGACTCTGACTACTAATCGTAATATCATGGAGAATAATAACCCAATCAGAATAGAAATACAAGCAGTTCAGAGGAGGCATGTTTGGTATTGTTGGACTTGCCTTTTGCATTATGTACGGTAGGAGTTATAAATCTAGTCAATTTTTTTGTTGAAATAGTTCTCCATGTGTTTTTAAAGTTAACAAATATGTGAATTTATTTCTCCCTTTCTCTGTAGCCTAGTCAGCAGATGTATTTTTATATTCATATATAGAATCCTACCTGGTATCACACGTACATTTTTGTGAGGTGGCTGACTTGGCAGATACAAATTGTGAGAAGATATCACTCCTCCTAAACGCTGTTGAAACTGAAAATTCAACCTATGGGTGAGCCTCCTATTTGAACAACATTATACATAAATCCATGTTCAGTAAAACTAATATTGTTGGATCCGTGGATGATATGTATTTCATGATAAATTTCGGTTGGCATACATAATGCTACATTGTAATGTCTCTCTGTATATATATATATATATATATATATATATATATATATATATATACTCTCCAGATTTTTCAAAATATGAAATATATGTGCCTTATTGTGCACTCCCCAAATTCATTCATATTCATGTATGTGGATTTATAATCAACTTTTCAAAAGATTATTCTCAGAAATATTCATCAACCTGAAATACATATTGGTTGCCTAGTACTGAAAACTATCTTCAGTAAATGGTGCATACAAAACATAATATTTCAACATTGCAAGTTGGCCGCAAATAGAGTGCATCACACCCAGTGTACCACGCCACATTGCAGGTGAATAACGAGTTAAAATGACAAAAGACTATCTTGTTAGGATCTTATAGAAAAATGGGTGTGCACCGAAACCTAAAAGAATGATTTCCACCAACGAGGTCCGGTAATTGAGTCTCAAACGTGAGCTGAATATGCAACCGGAGATCCGGGCTTATTGATCCCTGTGGCCCGCCCCATGGCTGCAGACATCGAGGCACCACCGAGAAGCGACTAGCATCCAGGGAGAAACGTTGCTGCAGATTCTGTGGAATCCTGCCGGCTGACACCGCACTGAGCCCCAGGCCGAGTTCGGGATTTCAGTCAGGGAAGGAAGCTCTACAGTTCTATCCCCCACAACGGAAACTCCACCAAGGAAACCAATGGCCACCATCTTGGAGAGCTGAAGTAACCACCGCCACTCTCCGATAGATTGCAACAATAAAACAGTTGTGTGTTTTCCGCTCATCTCCCATACAGTAGGAAATTTGCATAAAATCTCTCCTAAGCTTTCCAGGGGAGGGATTTTCAGAGGGAGCCTGCATAAAGATTGGGGGGGGGAAACTAGAGGCACCTGACCTTCAACTCCCCCTCCCATCAGTGGTGAAAACGAAATCTGTCTAGCCAGGGATGGGGGAAAGGGCAAACGGAAAAAATAATAAAAATAGAGTGCTGGGGTTCCCAATAGACACAATCCACACCCAAGAAACGGCAAGCCAGAGTACAGTTTGAGCTGCCGAGGGCATTACTCAGGGGAAATCTGGTCTAGCAGGAGAAACCAGGACTAGCAGGAGAAACCAGGGGACTAGAGGCCAGGCCCGCGTGACTGGGCGCCTGGAGAATGCTCGCCCGCCGGCAACAGCCGGCCCGCTGCAGGTGCGACTGGACTGCTGGAGACTGCCTGCCCACCAGCGACCAATCACCTGCCATATGCCCGCCCTAATGGGTGGCTAGAGATCGCACAACCGCCGGTGACAGCCCACCAGCTGACTGCGCGACTGGACAGCTCGTGACCACCTGCACGCCGGCGACCGGGAGCTGAAACCAAACAGAGACAGTACAGTCCCACACCCCCATGCGAACACCCGGGCAAAGAGCCTGGGGCCCACCATAGCAGAGAGGTGACATCACTGGAGCTCGGCCGTCGGAATTCCTTCCCAGTGGAATCCACTTTAGCATTCACAGTCTACCAACACAAAGGAGAGTCAATAGAGATATATAAAACCAAAACAAATATATAGAAGAGAGCAGAAACACAGCAATCAAATGGAGCTGGAAAGTAATGTGAACTTTATGAAAAAACAAGGGAAAAATGTGTACAAATAATGCCGGACAACTTAATTTTACAGGAGGACCTAGAATCATCAGAAACAGGGATAGGGAAAAAACTCAATGCATCCCTAACTCAGATGGAAAGAAATATTAGAGAAGACATGAGGCAGCAAGTCCAAGCAATAAAAGAATATTTTGAAAATGAATTAAACAAACAAATTCAAATGGCAAAGAACGAGCTTCACCAAAAGACAGAGATCTTAAAAAAAATCAAACAGTAATCCTAGGAATGCAGAAAAATATAAACCACATTAAAAATTCAAACGAGAATATTGTAAATAGACTAGATCAAGTAGAAGTCAGAAGATCAGATAATGAATACAAAGTTTATCAACTTGAAAAGAATATAGTCAACACAGAAAAGATGCTTATATCCCATGAGCAATCTATTTAAGAGATATGGGATGTCATAAAAAAACAAATTTGAGAGTCATTAGGATAGAAGAAGGCATAGAGATTCAAACCAAAGGAATGGACAACATATTAAATGAAATAATTCTAGAAAACTTCCCAGAGATGAAAGATGGAATGGATTGCCAAATCCTTGAAGCCTACATGACCTCAAACATTCAAAACCATAATAGACCAACTCCAAGACATAGAATTATGAAGATAGCCAACATGCAGAACGTGGATACACGTTCTTCTCAGCAGCACAAGGATCCTACTCAAAGATAGATCATATATTATGCCATAGGGCAACCCTTAGTAAATATAAAGGCGTGGAGATAATACCATGCACCATATCTGATCATATTGGAATGAAACTGGAAATCAATGATAAAAGAAGGAAGGAAAAATCCTACATCATATGGAAAAATGAACAATATTCTACTGAATGTTCAATGGGTTACAGAAGACATAAAGGAGGATATAAAAAATTCTTAGAGACAAATGACTATACAGACACAACATACTGGAATCTATAGGACACAATGAAAGCAGTTTTAAGAGGGAAATTCATTTCTTGGAGTTCTTTCCTCAAAAAATAAAAAAATAAATGAACTCACACTACACCTCAAAAACCTAGAAAAAGAAAACGAAAACAACAGCAAATGTAGTAGAAGACAAGAAATAATTAAAATTAGAGCAGAAATCAACGAAATTGAAACAAAAAAAACATTGAAAAAATTGATAAAACTAAAAGTTGGTTCTTTGAAAACATAAATAAGATTGACAGGCCCTTAGCCATGCTAACGAAGAGAAGAAGAAAGAGAATTCAAATTACTAACATACGGCATGAAAAAGGCATCATCACAACAGACACTACAGAAATACAGAAGATAATTAGAAAGTATTTTGAAACCCTATATTCAAATGAAATAGAAGATAGTGAAGATATCAATAAATTTCCTAAGTCATACGATGTGCCCAGATTGAGTCAGGAAGACACACACAATTTAAACAGACCAATAACAAAGGAAGAAATATAAGAAGCCATCAAAAGACTACCAACCAAAAAAAGCCCTGGAGCGGATGGGTATAGAGCGGAGCTCTACAAAACCTTAAAAGAAGAATTAATACCAATACTTTTCAAGCTATTTCATGAAATAGAAAAAGAAGGTGCTTTTTCAAATTCATTCTATGAGGCCAAAATCACCCTGATCCCAAAACCAGACAAAAACACTTCAAAGAAAGAAAACTACAGACCAATGTCTCTAATGAACTAGGATGCAAACATTCTCAATAAAATCCTGGTGAATGTAATACAAAAGCATATCAAAAAATTGTGCACCATGATCAAGTAGGATTCATCCCAGGGAAGCAAGGCTAGTTCAATATACGGAAATCAATAAATGCTATTCACCACATCAATAGACTTAAAGACAAGAACCATATGATCATCTTGATAGATGCAGAAAAAACATTCGACAAAGTTCAGCCTCCCTTTATGTTCAAAACACTAAAAAAACTTGCATCCCAGGGAAGCAAGGCTAGTTCAATATACGGAAATCAATAAATGCTATTCACCACATCAATAGACTTAAAGACAAGAACCATATGATCATCTTGATAGATGCAGAAAAAACATTCGACAAAGTTCAGCCTCCCTTTATGTTCAAAACACTAGAAAAACTAGGATAACAATGTTGAGTTACCTCAACATTGTAAAAGCTGTATATGCTAAACCTCAGGCTAGCATCATTGTAAATGGAGAAAAACTGAAGGCATGCCCTCTAAAATCTGGAACAAGACAGGGATGCCCTCTATCACCACTTCTATTCGATTTAGTTCTTGAAATACTAGCCAGAGCAATTAGACAGACAAAAGAAATTAAAGACATAAAAATAGGAAAAGAAGAACGTAAATTATCGCTATTTGCAGATGACATGATAATATATTTAACAGACTCAAAAGGGTCTACAAAGCAACTGCTAGAGTTAATAAATGAATTCAGCAAAGTGGCAAGATATAAAGTCAACACGCATTAATCAAAGGCATTCCTGTATATCAGCAGCAAAACTTCTGAAATGGAAATGAGGAAAACCACTCCATTCACTATATCCACAAAGAAAATAAGATACTTGGGAATCATCCTAACGAAAGGGGTGAAAGATTTATATAATGAAAACTACAGAACCCTAAGGAAAGAGATAGAAGAAGATCTTAGAAGATGGAAAAATGTACCCTGTTCATGGATAGGCAGAACTAACATCATCAAAATGTTGATATTACCCAAAGTTCTCTACAGGTTTAAATCGGTGCCAATAAAAATCCCAACAGCATTTCTTGTAGAAATGATAAAGCAATCATGAAATTCATATGGAAGAACAAAAGACCCTGAATACCAAAAGCAATTCTAAGCAGGAAGTGTGAATCTGGAGGTATAGCGATACAAGAGTTCAAACTGTACTACAAAGCAATAGTAATAAAAACATCGTGGTACTGGTACCAAAACAGGCAGCTGGACCAATGGTATAGAATAGAGGACACAGAAACCAATCCACAAAATTACAACTTTCTTATATTTGATAAAGGGGCTAAAAACATGCAATGGAGGAAAGATAGCATCTTCAACAAATGGTGCTGGGAAAATTGGAAATCCATATGCAACATAATGAAACTGAATCCCTTTCTCTCACCATGCACAAAAGTTAACTCAAAATGGATCCAGGAGGTAGATATCAAATCAGAGACACTGTGTCTAATAGAAGAAAAAGTTGGCTACGATCTACATACTGTGGGGACGGGCTCCACATTCTTTAATAGGATGCCCATAGCCCAAGAGTTAATAACAAGAATAAACAAATGGGACTTACTTAAACTAAATTGTTTTTTTTCTCAGCAAGAGAAACAATAAGAGAGGTAAATAGAGAGCCTACATCCTGGGAACAAATTTTTACCCCTCACACTTCAGATAGAGGCCTAATATCCAAAATATACAAAAAACTCAAAAAATTAAACAATAAGATAACAAATAACCCACTCAACAAATGGACCGAGGACCTGAACAGACACTTTACAGAGGAGGACATTCAATCAATGAACAAGTACATGAAAAAATGCTCACCATCTCTAGCAGTCAGAGAAATGCAAATCAAAACCACCCTAAGATACCATCTCACTCCAGTAAGATCGGCAGCCATTATGAAGTCAAACAAAATAAGTGTTGGTGAGAATGTGGGGAAAAGGGTACACTTGTACACTGCTGGTGGGACTGCAAATTGGTGAGGCCAATTTGGAAAGTACTATGGTGATACCTGGGAAAGCTGGGAATGGATCCACCATTTGACCCAGCTATCACCCTTCTCGGACTATTTCCTGAGGATCTTAAAAGAGCGTACTATAGAGATACTGCCACATCAATGATCATAGCTGCACAATTCACAATAGCTAGACTGTGGAACCAACCTAGATGCCCTTCAATAGATGAATGGATAAAAAAATGTGGCTTTTATACAAAATGGAGTATTACTCTTCATTAAAAAATGACAAAATCATAGAATTTGCAGGGAAATGGATGGCATTAGAGCAGATTATGCTAGGCGAAGCTAGCCAATCCTTAAAAAACAAATGCCAAATGTCTTCTTTGATATTAAAAGAGCAACTAAGAAAAGAACATCGAGGAAGAGCATGAGGAAAAGTTTAACATTAAACAAAGACGAGTGGGGGGAGAGAAAGGGAGAGAGAAGGGAAAGCATATGGGAATAGTAGGAGACCCTCAATGTTACACAAAATTACATATAAGAGGATTTGAGGGGAAATGGGGGGGAAACAGTGGAGAGAATTGAACAACAGCAGATGAGGTAGAGAGGGAAGATGGGAGGGGAGGGGAGGGGGGATATTGGGGGATAGGAAAGGTCGCAGAATACAACAGTCACTAATATGCTATTATGTAAAAATGTGAATGTGTAACCAATGTGATTCTGCAATTCATATTTGGGGAAAAAATGGGAGTTCATAACCCAATTGAGTCAAATGTATCAAAGATGATATTTCATGAGCTTTGTAATGTTTGGAACAACCAATAGAAATAAATAAATAAATAACGGTTTAAAATTGAGTGGGAAGAAATCAGCTAAAAATGGGTTGAGATGCATTCATTTTGCTAAGCAAAACTTTGTTTTGTTTAGTTGTAACTATCACAAATTTATTTTACCAGGAAATTGGCTTTTGAAAATGCACATAAATTGAGATTAAAGGATAATTCACCTACCTTCTTGAAAAATTCATAGCATTTCCTATATTTTTCAAATTTTATTTTTTTCGTGAATATTTTGTCATGGACCAGGTCTAGTCTTAGGCTATTCTTCCAGAATACTACCTCATCTGACAAATTCGTACAATCTGTTGGATTGTTGTTTTCACCTTTTATTTAATAGTTTCTAGCTGATAATGTGTATTTTCTTTATCTTTATTTGTACGTATATACCCAACAATATCTTTGCATTTTATGTTTTACTGGGGAAGAGACTGATCAAAAGCTCTTTGTTATATGTATCAACAATCAGACATTTAGAGCACGCAATTATTCTTAATTTTGCATGAAAATATCTTTGTACTATTTTCTTATACAGATTTAGAATTATTAATATGTCGCTACTGTAATGAGTAATTACTTACAAGAAGAATTAAACAATTGACTTTATATCAATTATGAATATGAAAAGTACTAAAATAAGGATTTGGCAATTAATACACAATTGATAGAAATTAAAATCACAAGAAAGCCATTTAAAATGTCAGTGCATATGGTTCTTAAATAATAGGTAATTCAAAAAACTTTTTTTTAATTCATAAGATTTAATATGCCGTATTACAGCTTAATGTGATATAAAACCTTAAATTATCAGTATTGATAAAAAAGAATGATACCTGTTTATTTAAATATGTTTATTTGATTTTCACTGTAAGATGTTAATTCTGGAAGGCTTGAGAATTAAGAAAGTTTTGGTCTATATTATTTTTAACAGGCTAATCAAAGTACTTTTAAATATATATGTATATATATATATATATATATATATATATATATATATATATATAATATGTAATGCATATGCATGAATATAGATACATATGTATAAAAATGTATTTTAATATATCTATCAGGTGATTATAATTATTAAATTTTCTCAAGAAAAAAACAATGACTATAAAAAACAGTCTTAAATTTAAATTTCATAGCATACTACTGTTTGTAATGACATGAGAGAAAAACAGATATGAAAGGAAAACGAAAGAGGAAGAGAGAGAAGGGGGAAAATGAGGAAGAAAGTGAGTAAAGATGAGGGAGAGGCGTGTTCGATGTAAAGATAAAAGTGGAGGGGTTGGGTTTGTGGTTCAGTGGTAACATGCTTTTCTAGCATGTGTGGGACACTGGGTTCTATTCTAAGCACCACATACAAATAAACAAAATGAAGGTCAATCACAACTGAAAAAATAAAAACTAAAAAGGTAGAAATATTAGCAAAACTCCAAGCTTTTATGAATGTTAAATTTAAAAAAAAATTATGTAACATAGCCTTATGTAATTTCTAGACTATCCAAAAGAGTCATTAAATGTTAGATTATTAGTGCAATAACTAAAAATCCATTGCTCTTTCCTCAACATTCTGTGGCATGCTAGTGGTAAAATAAATTCTATTATAACACCAAAAAAAATCTAATATTTCTATAGTAACTGACCCAGTTTAATATCAAGGCTAGCAGATTCCTATGGAACATGATGTGTATTTTGACATTCATTTTTATTCAACACTTGAACATTACTATTTCTTCAGTTTATGCACATCATAGGATATATATTTCATCCACAAGTTCGCTAATTTATACGCATTTGTTTCACTTTCAGTCACTTCCTGCTTCAGAACACATGTATTTCTTATGTTTCTTGACTGCTCTTTTCATGAGACTTCTTTCCAAACACATTATTATTGATTTCCATTATCACATTTGAAGCAAAACTCACACACCCGTATGATAAACCAAACCCTAATATTACCATTAGATGTACAACTAGCTGGAATGAATGATTGTATATCAATATAAGATTTCTTACTTAGTTTCAGATATCAATTAAATCCATTATTTAAAGTGGAACCAGTTATATTATTTATTCACAGTATGGTCTTTTCATGCATTATCTCTATATTCATAGACACAGGGTACACCTCTTTGTACCCCCAATACTAATTTATACGTCTTCAAAATATTGCTCCCAGAAATGGTGGAAGAAATGCACATGTCACCTGATTTACATATACATTTTATCACAGTAATATTCTGGACACAAACAGCAAAGGTGACACTTATGATTTTACCAAACCTAAATGGAAAGTGAAGATGGATTACTAAAAAAATCCATGTCCAGGTTGCCTAATGCTCTCAAATGTGAATCCTATTCTTGACTACATATTTGTTTCTTCCTAAGATTATATATTCAACCTCAAGCCCCTTGAAAATGTCTAATCTTATCACTCACTTTATCATTTGCCTGATTTCCTAATGTCTCTATTGATATCGGCTTTCCTACATATTTTCCCCAGATTATCACTGTGACTGACTCTTCATATGTGCTCACATTTACATTCAATCTCTACCAGAAGCCCTATTGATAAAGAACTTTTGGTCCAAATGCTATACTCACTCTTCGTTCTAAACCTACCGACTATCTTTCTAATAATACCGACTATCCCTTTTTTTCTAGAAGTTCTCTTTGACATTCCATCATTCAAGGTACAAAGTCCTATGCCATTGAACATCGATTTATCTGAGACATTTCTGCAGAACATAATTCAAAGCTAAGTATCCCAATCAAGGGCCCAATGCCCTTCTGGGCTTCAAATCTTACCTAGATTACTGTTTTCATTCTTATATTTCACTTTTACATTCTTGTAAATATTACAGGTTCCCATTACCATTATTCATCCCGCAGAATGATTCAAATCGAACTTTTATTAACCGTAACCATACACTCTTCCCTCAATCAAACTTTACAGAAGAGCAGGGACAGAGTTGCTTTTACAATACAGGAATGTAGGGGTTCTTAAACCTGCTGAGATCCTCAAAGGTCCATGCAGAAATGATCCCTGGAGAAGATGTAGGCAGCTATGAAGCAGTTGAGAGAGCAAAAGTCATCTTGCATGGCAAACCCCCTTGTCAGGATGAAGGGATGTGTCTGAATCAGTCTCTCTATTCTAAATGTAGAGAAGATGGACCAAACCAGGCCTGTGTGGGGAGATGTTCCCAGGCGCCTATGTTTGATATACCATTCTATCTTGTGAAATTGTCACCGAAAGTAGGGGCAGCCTCTATCTCATGGGACTCTTGGAAGCAAATGTTAAATCAAAGTGATTGCCAACGTAGTGACCTCATGCAGTTCCTGAAGAAAGTGACCTACCTCACTTCCTTGGTGATGTAATTCTCTGAACTTGGAATCCAAGATGCCAGGCTCCCAGAGCCAGTCCCAGTCCCAATCCCAGTGGGCTCACTTGTTTGGATGTACCAAGGACAGAGTCAGTATTTCTTGGTATCTACTGATGTGAGGATTGCCAAATGCCAGGACAGATCTGAAGAGGGGCCTTTCCTGAGAAAGCAGGTAGTGGCTCACCGCTGGCTCCTGAGAACTTCACAGAGTTGGCAAAGGAGACAGATCTGAGACATGACAGGACATTTAATTGGAACATAATATGGCCCAACAGACAGAGGACACTCCAGATAGTCAGAGACATACTTGCGGGAAGGAGATGCCTTTGTGAGTGTGAGTGTCAGTTTGTGGTTTGTCTCATATTCTGAGAATAGGTAGGAAAGACAGTTTGTTTGGTTTGGAATAGACTGTTTCTAGTAAGTTTTTTAACAAGGTGAGTGATTCTATATCTGTGTATCCCACTGTGTCCGTGGTTGTAGACATTAGAAAAGAGAATGCATCAATGGATATGTCCTGTCTAGTAGAAAGCTTCCCAGCATTCATCCTGCCCAATTTATGAATGAACTGCAGCTTGCCTTATGGATGGACAACACCTACTATCTTCCTAAGTTTCTGTTTTCTTCCTGAATTCTGGCCACTCTGCAGAATAGGCTCATGGTTTTGTGTCCAAGATATGTACCACCTCCAAGCTCTGTGACATGCCCATGTACTGGATAGCGGTAAGGAATGGGAACATCTCAGAAAACTCAGATATCAGTGTGACCAGGAAATTCTCAGTGGAAAAACCCTGCTTTGGGCCATTCTCTTACCTATGTTTCTGTTGCCCTGAATGTCAGGAAGGTCTTTGCCTCAGGCCACCTCTTTGTGAAGCCTGAAGAAAACAGTTTTCAAATGAAAATGAATGGCCATCTCCTGTGGCTCTTTGCTTAATTTCTTTGGAAAGGGATGTGTCTTAATCAGCCTCTTGGACCTGTGTGAGGTTGTGGCTTAGATTCTTAGCACCTGATGGATCTAAAGAAAGATCCCATGTGTGCATCCAAACCAAAATGGCAAAAAGATCCGTAATGGTAGATGAAGTGTCTTGCCTTCCTTTGTTAGGTTCCTGACCTACATCAAGTGAGAATAGGGATCCTTTGGGTCAAATGAAATCTTCAAAGCCCTAAAGAAGTGCTTGGGTTTTCTCATTATTCCAAATCACATAAAGAATCTATACCTGACAGGCAGTAGGCTTCAAAATGGAGAAGCAGAGCAGTATTAACTGCAGTCCTATTTTATCACTCCTGCTTCAAATGCAGGGTGTCCAGGCCCCCATGACTTTAGGCAAATTAGGGGTAAGAGAGCTTATTTTGGACACTAACACATACCCCACTAGACTCTGACTACTAATCCTAACATGATGGAGAATAATAACCAAAACAGAATAGAAATACAAGCAGTTCAGAGGAGTCATGTTGTATAATTGGACTTGCCTTTTGCATTATATAGGGTAGGAATTATAAATCTAGTCAATTTTTAATTAAAACAGTTCTCCATGTGTTTTTAAAGTTAACAAATATGTGAATTCCTCTCTCCCTTTCTCTGTGGCCTATTCAGCACATGTGTTTTTATATGCACATATAGAATCCTACCTGGTATCACAAGTACATACTTGACAGGTTGCTGACTTGGCAGATGCAAATTGTGAAAAGAGATCACTCCTCTTAATGCTGCTGGAACTGAAAATTCAAACTATTGGTGACCTTCCTAGCTGAACAAAATTATATATAAATCCATGTTCAGTAAAAAGTATATTTTGGGATGTGTGGATTATATATAATTCATGATAAATTTTGATTGGCATATATATTGCTACTTTTTAATGTCTGTGTGAGTGTGTGTGTGTGTGTATATATATATATATATATATATATATATATATATACACTCTCCAGATTTTTGAAAAAATGAAATATATGTGTCTTATTATACACTCCCTAAATTTATTCATGTTCATGTATGTGGATTTATTATCAACTTTTCACAAGATTATTCTCAGAAATATTCATCCACCTGAAATACATATTTGTTTCCTAGTACTGAAAACTAACTTCAGTGAATGATGCATACAAATCCTAATATTTCTACAGTTACTGACCAAGTTTAAGATCAATGCAAGTAGATTCCTATGGGACATGACATGTATTTTGATGTTCATTTTTTTTCAACACTGGTACATTACTATTTCTTCAGTTTATGCACATCATAGGATATATATTTCATCCACAAGTTCGCTAATTTATATCAATTTGTTTCACTTTCAATTACTTCCTGCTTCAGAACACATGTATTCCTCCATGTTTCGTAACTAGTCTCTTCATGAGACTTCTTTACAAACACATTATTTTCGATTTCCATAATTACTTTTGAAGCAAAACTCACACACCCTTAATGACAAACCATAACCCTAATATTACCATTAGATGTATAACTGATAGGAATGAATGACTGTGTATCAATATAAGATTTCTTATATATTTTAAGATATCAATTTAATCCATTATTTAAAGTGGAATCAGTTATATTATTTATCCACAGTATCATCTATTCATGCATTATCTCTATATTCATAGACACAGGGTACACCTCTTTGTACCCGCAATACTAATTTATACATCTTCAAAATATTGCTCCCTGAAATGGTGGAAAAAATACTTATGTCACCTGATCTACATATACATTTTATCACAGTACTATTTTGGATACAAAATGCAAAGATCACACATATGTTTGTACAAAAGCCTAAATTGAATGGGAGCATGGATTACTAAAAACATTGATGTCTAGGTTGCCTAATTCTCTCAAATGTCCATCCTATTGGTGACTACATATTTGTTTCTTTGAAGATTATATAGTGAATATCAACCCTGTTAAAATGTCTAATCCTATCACTCACTTTATACTTTGCCTGATTTCCTACTGTCTCTATTGATGTTTCCTTTCCTACATATTTTCCCCAGTTTACCTATGTGCCTGACTCTTCACATGTGCTGACATTGACATTCATTCTATTACCGAAACCCTATTGATAAAGAACTTTTGGTCCATATCCTGTACTCACACTTCTTGCAAAACCTACTGACTATCTTCCTAATCCTATGGACTATCCCTGTTTGAGTGGATGTTCTTTTCTACAATCTATCATCCAAGGTACAAGGTCCTATGTCATTGATTATCGATTTATCTGAGACATCACTGCAGAACGTAATTCAAAGCTAAGTATCCCAATCAAAGGCCCAATGCCAATATGGTCTTTAAATCTTACTAAATTTCTGTTTTCATACATATTTTTCAACTCTATATTCTTATATATATCACAGATTCCCAATACCATTATTCATCCAGCAAAATGGTTCCTAACCCAAAACAAACATGTAATTAACCCTAACCATAAACTGTTCCCTCAATCTACCTTTATAAAAGAGCAGGGACAGAGTTGGTCTTACAATACAGGAAAGTAGGGGATTGTCCACCTGCTGAGAACCTCAAAGGTCCATTCAGAATTGATCCCTGGAGAAGATGTAGGCAGGTATGAAGGTCCTGAGAGATCAAAAGTCATCTTCCATGGCAGACAACCTGGTCAGGATGAAGGCTTTTGTCTGAATCAGCCTCTCTCTTCTTAATGTAGATAAGATGGACCAAATGAGGCCTGTGTGGAGAGCTGTTCCCGGGTGCCTATGGTTGATATACCATTCTAACTTGTGAAAGTGTCACAGAAATACGGTCAGCCTACATGTCATGGGAACCTTGGATGCATGTGTTAGGACAAACTGGTTGCCAAGGCAGTAACCTCATTCAGTTCCTGAAAGAAGTTACCTCACCTCACTTTTTTGGTGATGGCACTTTCTGAACTTGGGATCCAGGAAGCCAGGCATCTAGAGCCTGTCTCAGTCCCAGGCCTAGTGGTCTCACTTGTTTGATTTAACAAGGACAGAGTCAGTCTTTCTTGGTATCTACTGATGTGAGGATGGACAAATGACAGGAAAGCTCTGAAGAGGGGCCTTTCCTGACAAAGAAGGTAGTGGCTCACTGCTGGCTCCTGACAACTTCACAGAATTGCCCATGGACACCAGATGTGAGATAGGAGAGGCTATTTCGGGGGAACATAGTATGGCCTATCAGTCAGAGAACACTCCGGATAGTCACAAACCTACTTGGAGGAAGGAGGTGCTTATCTGGCTGTGGGTGTGGGTTTGTGGTTTTTTTCTCATGCTCTGAGAATATGTCCGAAAGTCGGTTTGTTTGGTTTGAAGTAAAGTGTTTCCAGAAAGTCGTATGAAAAGGCGAGTGTTTCTATGTCTGTGTATCTCACTGTGTCCGTGGTTGTAGACATTAGCAAAGAGAATGCATCAATGGATGAGTCTTGTCTAGTAGAAAGCTTCCCAGCATTCATCCTTCCCAATTTATGAATGGACTGCGTCTTGCCTTATGGATCGGCAACACCTGCTATCTTCCTAAGTTACTGTTTGCTTCCTGAATTCTGGCCACTCTCCAGAATAGGCTCATGGTTTTGTGTCCAAGATATGTACCACCTCCAAGCTCTGTGACACGGCCATGTATTGGTTAAATGAAGGGCATGGCGAGCATCTCAGAAAACTCAGATATCAGTGTGACCAGTAAAGACTCAGTGGAGAAACCATGCTTTGGGCCTTTTCCTTACCTATTGTTCTGTTGCCCCTTGACCTTGTGTAATTCTGTGGCTTAGATTCTCTGAACCTGATGGATCTAAAGAGAGATCCCATGTATGCATCCAAAAGCAAAATGTCCAAAAGAGCAATCATTGTAGATGAATTCTCTCTCCTTCCTTGGTAAGGTTCCTGACCTCCATCAAGTGAGAATAGGGCTCCTTTGGGTCAAATAAGTTCTTCAAAGCCCTGCAGATTCTAGCCCATAGGTGACTGGGTTTTCTCATGACTCCAATTCACATGAAGAATCTAAATCCCACCATCAGTAGGCCTCAAATTTAAGAAGCAGAGCAAAATAAACGGCAGGCCTATTTGATCACTCTTAGTTCACAGGAAGGGTGTCCAGGCCACCCTGACTTTAGGCAAATGAGGGGCAAGGGAGCTTATTTTGGACACTGTCTTGGGCTGCACCCCTCACGGAAACCTCCAGCCAGAGGTTATGATGAGTGTCTGTATGGAAGAAAATGAGGGCCATGTGGGAGTGTTTTGGTTTTAATTGTAGTCATTTTTGTGGCGGTTAGTAGAGATGACATGGTCCACCTTGGCTTGAACTTTGGTGGGATTCCGCATAAAGACTGAGTTCTCGTACTGAACTCAGAGAAGTATTGCCATGAATAGTGTTGGAATTTTAGGAGGCCACGCATGATAGTCGCCCTTGGAAACTGAGATCTAGGCCCAGGGTAGATATTCACAGAGCACTGGAAATCTCAGCCAGGATATCACATGATTTTATTCTGAAAAACTTGGCAACCATTGTTGAGAGTCAAAACACACATGGACCTCACATTGTAGACCTCAATTTTCAAGGATTCATGTGACCTTTTGGCCACTCTTTGGGAAGCCTTTCCTGTGAGACATCTCCAGATATTTCATTGAAATGAGCTTCCTCACCATTTAATAGTTCCAGAATGCCTCCAACTTCATCCTTGAAAAATGGCTAGGTCAATATATCATGAAATTTTTAAAATTCCCGTGACAAGTTGGCACTGGAGATTCTTTGAATATCTTGTGGCTGATCATGAGAATAAGAGTCAGTGCCTTGATTGACTGGTTTTCATAAAAATTGTGCAGAACAGAGATGCCAGGAAGTTGGAGCCTCCTGAGGAGTGGGCCTAGAGCAGTGGTGGGCAGGTGTGTGATAAAACATCTGCGGTGTGGTCATGTGGATCTGCCTTTGGCTTCCAAATTGCTTGTGACTGATATGGTGCAGCCAGCAGTCCCTTCAATGTAAAGGCATCTTGTTATATGCAGAGGTTTTACGGAAATATTAAGAATCAGGTTGCTATGGTCAAGGGGGCAACTATGTGGGATATAAGCCTGTTTGGTGCATTCTCCTGCAGACCCTGGCCCACCACACGTGACAGAACTCCCTCACGCACAGAGTAACAGTTGAATTCTTTGTATTTCGTGAAACAAATACCAAAATCCCAGTGCAGCACCAAGAAACAACACGAAAAGTGGAGAATGACCAAATAGCTTCACAGGCCCATGTGGATACACTTAGCCCCCCGTGTCCACAGTTTACCTACAAAGAGAGTATTCAGCACTGCTGACTCATGTTCAGTGGAAAATAAGAAACCATGTCCTTCAGGTCACATAGATGAAGACCCTGATTTGATGGTCTCACTACAAACGAAGCTGAAGCTCCCGACAACAACATATATTCCAAGTGCCCAACCTCAGAGGCAGTTTCTCAAGAAGTCTTTAGGCCAGCAGAGCTCCATGTTTTTGGAATGATTACACTGTCCCTTACTTTTGGAATCTCCTCTACCTCCTCCAAGGTTGTGAACTCCTGAGCATATTCCATTCCAGATATTTATTCACAGATTTTCTAACTCTTCTCTTCTAATTGTGTCTTACTCTGGGAGATTGTAATGTCAAGGCATTGTTCTGGATGAGAGTGGGAAGATTTTTGTGTATCACATATTTACATACACATTGGATTCATTTTCCAATTTTCCTTTCAAAATACTGAATACCTCACACTAACACCTACCCTACTAGACTCTGACAACTAATCCTAATAAGGTGGAGAAAAATAAACCAAAAAAATAGAAATGCAAGCAGTTCAGAGAAGGCATGGTGTATAGTGGAATTGCCTTTTGCATTATTTAGGGTAGGAGTTATAAATCTAGTCAATTATTTGTTAAAATATTTCTCCATGTGTTTTAAAGTTAACAAATATGTGAATTCCTGTTTCCCTGTCTCTGTAGCCTATTCAGCACATGTATTTTTACATGCAATTATAGAATCTTACCTGATACCACACGTACATTCTTGTGAAGTGGCTGACTTGGCAGATACAAATTTTAAGAGATCACTCCTCCTAAGCGCTTTAGAACTGAAAATTCAACCTATGCGTGAGCTTCCTAGTTGAACAACATTATACATAAATCCATGTTAAATAAAATAAATATTTTTGGATCTCTGGATGATATAAATTTCATGGTGAATTTCCTATAGCATATATTATGCTATTTTTAATGTCCGTGTGTGTTTGTGTGTGTGTATGTGTGTGTGTGTATATATATATATATATATATATATATAATTCTCCAGATTTTTCAAAATATGAAATATGTGTCTTATTATAAACTCCCTTAACTCATTCATATTCAAGTATGTGGATTTATAATCAAATTTTCTCAAGAGTATTCTCAAAATATTCATTCTCCTGATATACATATTTGTTTCTTAGCACTGAAAACTAACTTTAGTGAATGGTGCATACAAATCCTAATATTTCTACAGTAGCTGACCTAGTTTAACATCAATTCAAGTAGATTCCTATGGGACATGATGTGTATTTGGATGTTCATTTTATTCAACACTGGTACATTACTATTTCTTCAATTTATTCACATCATGGGATATATATTTCATCCACAAGTTCGCAAGTTTATAGGCATTTGTTTCACATTCAATCATTTTCTTCTTCAGATCACATGTATTCCTCCATGTTTCTTGACTGGTCTTTTTATGAGACTTCTTTCCAAACACATTATTTTCGATTTCTAGGATCACTTTTGAAGCAATACTCACACACCTTTCATGATAATCCATAACCCTAATGTTACATTTAGATGTATTACTGGTTGAAATGAATGATATTATATCAATACAAGATTTCTTATAATATTTCATATATTAATTCAATGCATTATTTAAAGTGGGAACAGTTAAATTATTTACTCAAAATGTGGTCTATTCATGCATTATGTCTATATTCATGGACACAGGGTACACCTCTTTGTACCCCCAATACTAATTTATAGCTCTTGAAAACCTTACTCCCAGAAATGCTTGAAGAAATGCTCATGTCACCTGATCCACATATACATTCTATGACAGTAATATTCTGGACAAAAAATGCAAAGGTCACACTTATGATTGTACCAAAGCCTAAAAGGAAAGTGAACATGGATTACTAAAAGCATCCATGTCCAGGTTGCCTAATGCTCTCAAATGTCAATCCTAATGGTCACTGCATATTTGTTTCTTCTTAAGATTATATATTCAAACTCAACAGTGTACAAAATGTCTAATCCTATCACTCACTTTATACTTTGCCAGATTTTTTAAAGTCTCTATTATTATCTGCTTTTCTACATATTTTTCAAAGTTCATCATTGTGACTGAATTTTCATATGTGCTGACATTTACATTCACTCTCTAACTGAAACCCTATTGCTAAAGAAATTTCCGTCCAAATCCTGTACTCACTCTTCTTCCTAAACCTACCGACTATCTACCTAATCCTACCGACTATCCCTTTTTGACTGGATGTTCTCTTCCTCATTCAATCATCCAATGTACAAGGTCCTATGCCATTGTAAATGGATTTATCTGAGACATCTGTACAGAACCTAATTCAACACTACGTATCCCAATCATGGGCCCAATGCCCTTCTGGGCTTCAAATCCTAGATTTCTGTTTTCATACATATATTTTACCAATATAATTTAATAAATATCGCAGGTTCCCAATAAAATTATTCATCGCTCAGAATGATTCCTAACAAAATCGAACCTGTTATTACCCAAACCATACACTGTTCCCTCAATCTAACTTTATAGAAAAGCAGGGACAGACTTGGCCTTACAATACAGGAGTGTAGGGAAACTTCCACCTGCTGAGAACCTCAAAGGTCCATGCAGAAATGATCCATGGAGAAGATGTAGGCAGCTATGAAGGACCTGAGGGAGGAAAAGTCAACTTCCATGGTAAACTACCTGGTCAAGATGAAGGGATGTGTCTGAATCAGCCTCTTTCATCTTAATGTAGAGAAGATGGACCAAACCAGGCCTGTGTGGAGAGCTGTTCCCGGGTGCCTATGGTTGATATACCATTCTAACTTGTGAAAATGTCAGAGCGAGTAGGTGCATCCTCCATCTCATGGGACTCTTAGAAGCAACTTTTAGGACAAAGTTGTTGTCAAGGCAGTGACCTCATTTAGTTCCTGAAGGAAGTGACCTCACCTCACTTCTTTGATGAAGGAACTCTCTGAACTTGGGATACAGGAAGTCAGGCACCCAGAGCTAGTCCCAGTTCATGTCCCAGTGTTCAAACTTGTTTGGATTTTCCAAGGACAGAGACAGTCTTTCTTGGTACCTACTGATGTGAGGATAGCCTAATGCCAGGAAGGTCTGAGGAGGGGCCTTTCCTGAGAAAGAAGGTACTGGCTCACCGCTGGCTCCTAACAGCTTCACAGAGTTGGACACGGAGACCAGATCTGAGACAGGACAGCCCATTATGGGGGAATATGTTATGGCCCACCAGTCAAAGGTCACTCCATATTTTCACAGACCTACTTGGGGGTCTGTGTGGGTGTGGGTGTGGGTGTGGGTGTGGGTGTGGGTTTGTCATTTTGTCTCATGTTCTGAGAATAGGTAGGAAAGTCGTTTTGTTTGGTTTGGTGTGAAATGTTTCTAGTAAGTCTTTTGACAAGGCGAGTGTTTCTATGTCTGTGTATCCCACTGTGTCCGTGGTTGTAGACATTAGAATAGAGAGTGCATCAATACATATGTCCTATCTAGTAGAAATCTTACCAGCATTCATCCTGTCCTATTTATGAATTGTCTGCGGCTTGCCATATGGATCGGCCACTCCTAATATCTTCCTAAGTTCCTATTTTCTTTCTGAATTTTGGCCAAACTCCAGAATAGGCTCATGGTTTTGTGTCCAAGATATGTACCACCTTTAAGCTCTGTGACATGGCCATGTACTGGATAGCTGAAGGCAATGGTGAGCATCTCAGAAAACTCAGATATCAGTGTGACCAGGAAAGTCCCAGTGGAGAAACCCTGCTTTGGGCCTTTTGCTTACCTATTGTATTATTGCTCTGAATGTCAGGAAGGTCTTTGCCTCAGGCCACCCCTTTGTGAAGACTGAAGAGTTTTCAAATGGAAGTGAATGGGCATCACCTTTGCCTCTTGGCTTAATTGCTTTGGAAAGGGATGTGTCTGAATCAGCTTCTTGGCCCTGTGTGAGGATGTGGCTTAGATTCTCAGCACCTAATGGATCTAAAAAAATCCCATGTGTGCATCCAAAACCAAAATAGCCAAAAGAGCAGTCATTGTGGATGAAGTCTCTCACCTTCCTCTGTAAGGTTCCTGACCTCCATCTTTGAGAATAGTGATCCTTTGGGTCAAATGAGTTCTTCAATTCACTACAGAGGCTAGGCCATAGGTGCTTGGGTTTTCTCATGACCCCAATTAACATAAGGAATCTAAACCCCACAGTCATTAGGCCACAAAATGGAGAATCAGAGCAGTATTAAGGGCAGGCCTCTTAGATCACTCCTGGTTCACAGGAAGGGTGTCCCTGCCACACTGACTTTAGGCAAATGGGAGAAAGGGACCTTATTTTGGATACTGTCTTTGGCTTTGGCCCTCATGGAAACCTACAGCCTGAGGTTATGATTAGTGTCTATATGGAAGAAGATGAGGGCCATGTGGGAGTGTTTTGGTTTTAATTGTGGTCATTTTTGTGGCCGTTGGAAGAGATGACTGAGGCCACCTGGGCTTGAACACTGGTGTGATTCCCCTTAGAGACATAGTTATGGAACTGACCTCAAAGAAGTATTGCCATGTATTGTGATGGGATTTTAGGAGGCCACACATGAGAGTCGCCCTTGGAAACTGAGATCAAGGCCCAGGGTGGCTTTCCACAGAGCACTGGGAATCTCAGGAAGGATATCACATGATTTTATTCTTAAAGAATTGGCAGCCATAGTTGCAAGTCAAAACACAAAAGGATCACACATTGTAGACCTCAAACGCCTGGCTTAATGTGACCTTTTAGCCTGTCGTTGGGAAGCATTGCCTGTTAGAATTCTCCAGAGATTTCATTGAAATGAGCTTCCTCTCCATTTAATGGTTCCTGAATGAATTAAACCCCACAGTGCCTCAAACTTCATCCTTGAAAAAAGGCTAGATAAATACCATTAAATTTTTGAAATTCTCATGAACAGGTGTCAGTGGAGAACCTTTGGATGTCTTATAGATGATCATGAGTGTACCAGACAGTGCCTTGATTGACTGGGTTTCATGAAAATCGTGTAGAACAGAGATGCCAGTAATTTGGAGCCCGATGAGTATTCGGCCTAGAGCAGTGGAGTGTAGGTGTTTGTTAAAACATCTGTGATGGGGTCATGTGGATCTGCCATTGGCTTCCAAATGGTTTGTGACTGACATGGTGCAGCCCCCATACCCTTGTATGTAAAGGCATCTTGTTATACGGAGAGGTTTCAGGGCAATGTTTAGAATCAGATTTCTATTGTCAAGGGGGCAAGCTATGTGGGATAGAAGCCTGGTTGTTGCACTCTCCTGCAGACCCTTAACCAACACACGTGACAGAACTCCCTCCAGCACTCTGTCCTAGTTGACCTCCTCGTATTTCATGAAGCAAATACCAAACTCCCAGTGTAGCTGCAAGAAACACCATGAAAAGTAGAGGAAGACCAAATGGCTTCAAAGTCCACACTGGGAGACACTTTGCCCCCAAATGGCAACAAATTACCTACAAAGAGAGAATTCAGCCCTGCTGCCTCATGTTTATTGGAAAAAAAAAAACCATGTGCTCCAGGACACACAGAAGCAGACCCAGATTTGATGGTCTCACTACAAAGGAAGTTAAAACTCCTGACAACAACATATATTTCAAGTGCCCAACCTCAGAGGCAGTTTCTCAAGAAGTCTTTAGGCCAAGAGAGCTTCATGTTTGTGGAGTTTTTACCATGTACCTTACTTTTCGAAACACCTCTACCACCTCCAAGGTTGTTAACTACTGAGCATTTTCCATTCCAGATGTGTATTCACAGATTTTCTAACTCTTCTCCTCTTATTGTGTCTTACTTGGGGTGAAGGTAATGTCAAGGCATTGTTCTGAATGAGAGTGGGAAGACTTTTGGGTAGCATATATTTGCATACACATTGGATTCATTTTCCAATTTTCTATTCGAAATACTGAATCCCTGACTGTCAGAGGTAGAAGGAATTCTCCTTCAAAGAATAGCCTGACACTTACAAGAAACAGCCACCAGGAGACATCCTGTCTGGGAGACATCCTGTAGCCATCTGTCTCCCTGAGACATCCTGTGCCCATCTGTCTTTCTGAAACTTCCTGAGGTTATCTCACCTTGTGAAGACATCTAGGAAGTGCCGATAAGAGAGATTTCCCACATCCAGCATACAAATACCCCTGTGTGAACAATAAAAGTTTGCAGCTTGATCAGAACTCCTGTCTTGCTGTCATCTCTCGTGTCTCTTGTCCCTTCATTCCTCCCTATCTAGGTTCGCTGCCCACGTTGATGTGTCCTGCCGGCCGGGACATCTGGCGCCCACTGACTGGGGCTCGAGCTTTTGATTGAGGGGGACCCCGTCCTCCTGGAAAATTTGGTCAAGCGGAGCTTGCAATAACCGCAGAAGACACCACCGAGAGACAGATCCAGGAGGAGGGTGGGGATGACACACGGTGATTGACCCACCATGGGGCAAGCAGTTTCGTCACATGATTTGTTTTTGTCAGGCTACAAGGAGTCCTTCCAGACATGGGGGCACGTATTAAGAAAAAAGACTTAAATTTTTTTTCTTTTCACACATAAGAGAGCAGTGTCCATGGTTTCCTCTTGAATGGACCATTGATGGTAAAAGATGGCTTAGAGTAGGAGACTGTTTAAAAGATTATTATGAATCCTTTGGCCCAGAAAAAGTGCCTGTTCCCACCTTTTCTTACTGGAACTTAATTAATAGAATTCTTAAAAGTTCACCCTTTGACAATGGTACCTTAAAAGTTGTCAAGGTTGGGAAAGAGACTATGCAAATACTTCTCATATCCCCTCGGCATGCCCATCAGTTAGTATAGACATAGACCCTTCTCAGGCTCCCCAGGACCGTGGGAACCTTCCTGGTCCCCCTCAAAATACCACCCTAATGAATAAGGCTCCAATGATTACCAACTGCCTTTATCCAGTTTTAAATACCGGAGACTCATTGACCCCTGTAGAGGAGGCTACCTTGGAGAAGGAAGCAGCTCGCTACCATTCAGAAGACCCTCCACCTCTCAAGACCCTGCCACAGCTTATAGGACTTACACATCCACCTCCCTCCTATGTCCCTCCTGCCTTTTGTGCTCTGGCCCTTCAGGGAACAAATGCCCCCCCCCCCGATATTTTCTCCCCACTTCCCTTGCCTAAACTGGCTCCTTTGTGAGCATCCTTTCAACATACACAGGAACAGATCCAACCTTTAAAAGAATTAAGAGCCCTTCACTCTGAGCTCTCTTCATTAGCCTTAGGTATGGAGTCAAAGCAACTGGCCTACAGTGGTCTAATACAAAGGCGAAGCCACTCCATTGACCTGTGCTCGCCTTCCCAGTCACCACCAGTCTGATAGATAAGCCTGCCCAGGCTGAGGTCAAAGAATTAGACGAGGATAAAGAGGAGGAAGAGGGGAAATGGATTAAGGAGATCAGGACTCAGAGGATGAGGAGTTCAGCCCTAGGCAGGCAGGAACCCAGAGTCTACAAAAAATTAAGCCTGCATTTTCCTGAAAAACTTAAAAAGGCTTGTGCTCACTATGGCCCCATTGCACCCTACACGTTGGCTTTATTAGAAAGCCACAGCACACAATGACTTACTCCCAATGATTGGAAATTTTTAGACCAAGCTACCCTCAGTGCCAGAGACTTCCTGTTATGGAATGCAGATTTCAAAGAGCACTGTCGGGAAACTGCTCAAAAAATTTTAACTAAGGCCTTCTCTAAATCCAGGACTTATGTTAAGCTAGTGGGCAATGAGCCTTTTGACAATAAAACTAAACAGGCACATTTCCCTGCTGGACTTTTGATGCAGATTCAGATGGCTGGCTTACATGCTTGGAGACACCTCCCTCAAATCCTCGGCTACAACTTCCCTGGCAAAAATTTGACAAGGGCCCGACGAGCCTTATAGTGACTTTGTTCCCCGGCTTAACCTAGCTGTGGAATGCTTGCTTGGACCAAGCGAAAGCAAAAGCACTTTTGTAAAACATCTTGACTTTGAAAACGCCAACCCGGAATGTCAGGATGTTCTTCAACCACATAAGGATAAAGGGAAACTTTCTGACTTTATTAGACTCTATGCAGGGGTAGGTGCAGCCCATGCCATGGGTCTTGCCCTAGGTGCCACCTTTACCAAGACCTTTCACAATCCTGGCTCACGTACTTGCTTTACTTGTAAACAACCTGGCCATTTTGCACGCAAGTGTCCGACAGGCAAAAAAAGCCTAGGAATAGCGTCTCCTTCAACTGGGGCTATACCGCCCCAAGCTATCCTTTGCCCTAGATGTGGTAAAGGTCATCACTGGGCCAGTGAGTGTAGATCTAAGACAAATGCCCTCAGACAGCCTATTTTTTCCTGCTTCTTGGGAAACTCCCTGCGGGGCCAGCCCCGGGCCACGACATCCCCCAGGACAAACCCAGGGGCAATAAGATTTGTTCCCTCCCAAACTCCCAACCTACCTCAAAATTCTTCTCCACAATTGCCTCCCTCCAACTAGCCACTCCAGGCAGGCAGGATTCGACCTCTGTGCCACCACCGATACTATATTGGACTCAATGCAAGGACCCCAGATAATACCCACTGGAATTATGGGTCCCCCTCAATCTCATATGTGTGCCCTTATTTTTGGGAGAGCCTCTACTAACTTACATGGTGTTCAGGTCTTCCATGGCATTAATAATAATGATTTCACTGGAGAAAAAAAATACTGGCCACAGCTATTAATGGAGTTGTGGCCATCCCAGCACGAACAAGTCTTACACAATTAATACTCCTTCCCTTGAATCCAGGAGGCACTTCCACCGCCCAAACCTACCGCAGGGGACTGCCTCCTTGGGCTGCTCTGATGTAAATTTGTTTCAACCCGTTTCTCACAGAAGACCCACAATTTCCTTACTTATTGAAGGAAAGGAATTCCAAGGAATTCTAGATACTGGAGCTGATGACACAATTATTTCTCAAAAATATTGGCCATCAGCTTGGACCCTCACCTCATCCTTGACTGACCTTAAAGGGATAGGACAGTCAAAAAATCCTCTGGTCAGCTCTACGGCTCTTAGCTGGACTTATAAAGAGGGTAATAAGGGAATTGTCACTCTTTTCGTTGTTCCTGACCTCCCTGTTAACCTATGGGCCCAAGATATTTTGAGTCAAATGGAAGTTATTCATGCCAGTCCCAATTCCATGGTAACTCATCAAATGCTTCATATAAATTTTGTCCCTGGTACAGGCCTTGGGAGACTGAGACAAGGACTGGTTTAGCCAATAAAACCCATACAAAAAACAAATACATATGGACTTGGGTATTCGGATTTTTAGTGTCGGTCTCTGACTCTCCTGTACCCCATGGAGATAAAATTATTTGGGAAACTCAGACTCTTGTGTGGGTGAATCAATGGCCACTTACCCAAGAAAATATGGAGGCTGCCTCCATGTTAGTGCAGGAACAGCTGGCAGCCGGCCATGTAGAGCCCTCAACCTCAACATCGAATACTCCAATTTTTGTTATCAAGTAAAAATCAGGCAAGTGGTGCCTTTTACAATATTTGTTTGCCATTAATAAAGCTATGTGCCCAATAAGAGCACTACAGCCAGGTATTCCCACACCAGTGGCTATTCCCAAAAACTATTGTAAAATGATTATTGAGTTAAAAGATTGTTTTTTTACCATTCCTTTACATCCTGCGGATAGACCCTATTTTGCCTTTAGTCTCCCTCGCATTAATTTTCAGGGCTCTATGCAGAGATTTCAATGGAAGGTTCTTCCCCAAGGTATGGCCAACAGCCCTAGTCTTTGCCAAAAATACGTTGCTCAAGCAGTAGACCCTGTGAGAGAGCTATGGCCACAAATTTATATTTTACATTATATGGATGATTTGTTAATTGCTGCACCTAATAACCATGACCTTAATAATTGTTACTTGGACATTTACAAAATCCTCACTTCCTTGGGACAACAGATAGCTCCTAATAAGATTAAAACACAGGACTGTTATACCTATTTGGGCCTTAAACTTCAAGATAATCAGATCCAAATTCCTAAGATACCACTATGGGTGGACCATCTTCACAACCTTAATGATTTTCAAAAATTCCTGGGGAATATTCAATGGCTAAAAACATATTTAAAATTACCACCTTGTGTACTTTTGTCCCTTAATGATATTTTGAGAGGTGATTCCCACCCCTCCTCCCCTCAAAAACTTACTCCCGAGGCATGACAGGCATTAAACCAAGTCACAGAAGCCATTGCCAAACAGTTTTTTACAGAACATTCTTATAACCTTCCTCTGGTTCTGGTTATTTTACACACTCCTCATACACCCACAGGAATATTTTGGCAACGAAATACACATTTTAGAAATAAAGGCTGCCTTTGCTTTGGGTCCATTTACCCACCACATTCTCCAAGGTTATTACTGTTTTTCTTGCTCAGGTAGCTTCTATTATTTTTAAAAGTCGTTTGCTATCTCGACAACATTTTGGCAAAGACCATGATAATATTTTAATTTCATATACTAAAGACCAAATCCAATTTTTACTACAGACGGAGGATGAATGGCGTATTGCCTTATCAGGCTTTTTGGGAACAATTGATAACCACCTACCCAATGACCCCCTTTTACATTTTGTCCAGTTACATCCATTTATTTTTGCCAAAATTACTCAAAAGGCTACCATTCCTCAAGCCCTTACTGTCTTTACAGACAGTTCCAGTAATGGCCGAGCAGTCTTTGTTGTCAATAACCAGCCTAACACCTTTGATACTGTCTATCATTCAGCACAGTTTGTGGAATTGTTTGCAATAACACAAGTTTTTAAAACATTTTTTGATAATCCTGTTAATATTTATACATACAGTGCCTACATTGCTCATTCTGTGCGCCTGCTTGAGATTTCACCCACCATTAAGGCTTCTTCCAATGTCGCCCATCGGTTTCACCAGCTTCAGCAGCTAATTCAGGCCAGACAACAACCATTTTTCTTAGGACACAGCAGGGCACACTCTGATCTTCCCAGCCCTCTAACACAAGGTAATGCCAAAGCTGATGCAGCAACTCGTTTCATCTTTCCAATTTTTGTTGGCTGCACTCAAAAGGCCACGGAGTTACACAATCTTCACCATCTAAATTCCCAGAACCTTCGATAACTATGTAAAATTACCAGGCAACAGGCATGAGAAATAGTAAAAGCATGCCCTGGTTGCCCTGTCTCCCTCCCCATTCAACACTTGGGAGTTAACCCCCGAAGATTACTGTCCAATCAGTTTTGGCAAATGGATGTTACTCATTTTTCTGAATTTGGAAAAACCAAATATGTACACGTTTCTGTAGATACCTTCAGTGGCCTTATTTTCACATCACCACATTCTGGAGAGGCTATCAAAGATGTCCTTTCTCATCTTGTTTCAGCGTTTTCTGTAATGGGTAGACCAATCCATATTAAAAAAAGATAATTGTCCTGCATATACCAGTGCCAAGTTTAAACAGTTTTGTGCTACCTCGCAAATTTGGCATACTACTGGAATTCCATACAAGCCTCAGGCATTGTGGAACGTGCCCACCTTACCTAAAGACTTGGCTAACCCGCATTAATGCTTCTGCACTTGTATTTACCACTCACAGGCATCGCCTTAATCATGCATTATTTGCCCTTATTTTTCTTTCCCTAGACAATGAAGGCCACTCGGCTGCAGACTGACACAGGCAATCCTCGTCCAATTCTGTTCGCCCACCTGTTATGTGGCACAATCCCCTTACAAATAAATGGAAACGCCCAGGTCCTGTCCTCATCTGTGGACGAGGCTCAGCTTGTGTTTTGGACGAAGAGCAAGCAGCCCCAAGATGGTTACCAGAACGCCTGGTTAAACAGGTTAATGGCTTACCTCAACACGGGGATGGAGGCCCTCCCCCTGAGGACAAGTTTTCCTCTTTTTCAGATGCAGCCAACAATCTGTGTGAGGATCCTACTTAAGGCACTTCTGCTGAACAGGATTGTACACGGAGGCTTTGGCCCTCCACCTTCCAACATCATGGAGTACCTTTTTGGCCCTCCCTGTGAACGCAAGGGAGGATCTTGGACTCAGGCTCCCACTAGTTTGACCCAGACTGCTGACTGCGTGACTAAGGTGGCTTACCTCCGGGCCGAGGTTGACCATAAACTCAGAGGAGTTCATCAGCCTAAATTGGTATGTGTTAACAAGCCAAAGATTATTCCCCCTAGTACAAGTAAAGCTCTCCAAAATTGTTCTGCAACTTGAACGCATACCCAAGCGATGCATGCCACTTGTTATGCGTCGGCCTCAATTTGTGTTAACAAGCAGGGAGAACAATTTTTTGAAGCCTCCCTAACTAAAACTCATGCAGCAGGAGGGACCACTATTCATTATACCCCCGTTCTTTTTGACCGGGGAGGAGAAGGCAAATACACCAAGCTACAGTCAGCTGGGTGCCAAGGCCCTGTTGGTAAACCCTCCTGCTACCCCATTAAGGCACCTACAGGGGTCACTGATGGTGGAGGATTCCCTTATGCTGTCAAGCATCCTCAGATAATCAAACTTTTGAAACCCCAAATCCCTGAGCTCACATATCATCCCTTAATATAGCCAAAATGCCAGCTCCCAGGTTTAGATAACAATACATTAGATATTTTGGAAACTACCTTCTCCTTGCGTAATAATTCCAACCCCAACTTTGCTGGTGATTGCTGGCTCTCCATGACAACAGGGGCAATCATGCCTATGGCAGTTCCTATTAATTCTATCATAGACGATGATAATACATGCCAACCCAGATTTCATTTAAAAGTACATTCTATAGGCACTTTTACAATATGTCTTTTAGGCGCGATGCAAAATAATACCTATGATATTGATGTTGGAGTTACTTCCTTTGGAAATTGCTCAACAGTACAAAACTATTCCTCATCCACCCCATCTCTTTGTCCCTCCAATGGCACAGTTTTTATGTGTGGAGGAAACTCGGCCTTCCCGAGGCTTCCATCGAATTGGACCGTTGGCTGTGTTCTTGCCTTATTACTCCCTGATATAACTATTGTCCCAGGAGACGAAACTCTATGCATTCCTAGTCTAGACACCTCAGTCAAAAGACACAGGCGGGCAATACAGGCCTTACCACTCGTTGCCAGCCTTGGAATAACAGCTACTGTGGCCACAGGTACGGCTGGCTTAGGCATGGCTATACACTCTTAGCGTCGCCTGTCTCAACAACTTATAAATGATGTAAAAACTCTATCAGGAACCATTAAAGATTTGCAGGACCTAGTAGACTCCCTGGCAGAAGAGTTCCTTCAAAACAGAGAAGGCTTAGATTTACTGACAGCTAACCAGGGAGGTATTTGCTTGGCCTTAGGGGAACGATGCTGCTTTAATGCCAATAAATCAGCCATAGTACGCACTAAAATTAAGCAGCTTCAAGAAGATCTAGAAAAGAGATGAAGGGAACTTTTTGAAAATCCCCTCTGGACTGGGTTTAATGGATTTCTACCCTACCTTCTTCCCCTATTAGGCCCTTTGTTGGGTTTACTTTTAATGGTGTCCATAGGACCCTGCATTATAAACAGGCTTGTACAATTTATTATAGAACAGATTAATATTTTGGCCTCTAAGCCCATACAGGTCCACTATCATCGCCTGGAGATGGAAGACCATGCTGCCAACATTTAAAAGGATGTTCTACCCTTCTCACAGGCTTATTTCTTAAGTTTACATCCCCACAGATCTCTCTTTCTTAAATTAAACTATAAGTAACAGCTCTGACCAACCATCTTCTGCCATTGCCATAAGGGTTCGTCCTCCAAGGGCCCCTCCACTTGGGGGAGGATGCACCCATGGAGTGAGGACGTTAGGCCATAATAACGGAGGGTGCAGGATGGACTGCAGGAGGATGTATCCACGGATCCCAAAACAGAAGACCTCTTAGTGACACGCTCTGGTGCATGGTGGTCAGCCTGCTTCCCCCTCAAAGCCGTCTCCTCCCAAAACATGCCAAGGCCACCACGAAATCTCCTAGTAAACATGCTCTCTCGAATCAGGAGATATTCTAAGGCCTGCTAGAGAAACAGAGCCTCTATCACCCCCTAAAACATTGGCCGGTAAGGTATGGTCAAATATTTTATATAAGAAAGAGAGGTCAGGGGCTAGAAGGAAGTTCTCCTTCAAAGAATAGCCTTACACTGAAAAGAAACAGCCCCCTGGGAGATATCCTGCCTGGGAGACATCCCGCAGCCATCTATCTCCCTGAGACATCCTGCGGCCATCTGTCTTCCTGCAACATCCTGAGGTTATCAAACTTTCTGAAGACATCCAGCAACTGCCGATAAGAGAGCTTTCCCATCCACAACATATAAATTCCCATGTGAGAACAATAAAAGTTTGCAGCATGATCAGAACTCCAGTCTTGCTGTAATCTCTCGTGTCTCTTGTCCCTTCATTCCTCCCCAACTAGGTTCCTTGCCCACATTGATGTGTGCGGCCGGCCGGGACAACTGACACTAACCCATACCCTACTACACTCTGACTACTAATCCTAATATGATGGAGAAAAATAACCCAAACAGAATAGAAATACAAGCAGTTCAGAGGAGGCATGGTGTATATTTGGACTTGCCTTTTGCATGATATAGGGTAGGTGTTATAAATCTAGTTAATTTTTAATTGAAATCGTTCTCCATGTGTTTTTAAAGTTAACAAATATGTAAATTCCTGTCTCCATTTCTCTGTAGCCTATTCAACACATGTATTTTTATCTGCACATATAGAATCCTACTTGGAATCACACGTACATTCTTGTGAGGAGGCTGACTTGGCAGATACAAATTGTGAGAAGAGATCACTCCCCATAAACGCTGTTGGAACTCAAAATTCAATCTATGGGTGAGCTTCCTAGTAGAACAACATTTTACATAAATCCATGTTAAGTAACATAAATATTTTTGCATCTATGGATGATATATATTTCATGATGAATTTTGTTTGGCATATATATTGCTACTTTTTATTGTCTCTGTGTGTGTTTTGTATATATATACAATCTTCAGATTTTTCAAAATATGAAATATATATGTCTTATATACACTTCCTAAATTCATTTATGTTCATGTATGTGGATTTATAATCAACTTTTCACAAGATTATTCTCAGAAATATTCATCCACCTGAAATACATATTTGTTTTCTAGTACTGAAAACTAACTTAAGTGAATGGTGCATGCAATCCTAATATTTCTACAGTGACTGACACAGTTTAACATCAATGCAAGTAGAAATCTATCAGACATGATGTGTATTTTGAAGTTCATTTTGTTCAACACTGGTACATTACAATTTCTTCAGTTTATTCACATCATAGGATATATATTTCATCCACAAGTTCACAAATTTATACGCATTTGATTCATTTTCAATCATTTCCTGCTTCAGAACACATGTATTACTCCTAGTTTCCTGAATGGTCTTTTCATGACACTTATTTCCAAACACATTCATTTTGGTTTTCATAATCATTTTGAAGCAAAACTCACACATTCTTCATGATATACCATAACCCTAATTTTACCATTATATGTGTAACTGATTGGAATGAATGATTGTATATCAATATAAGATTCCCTGTATATTTTCTGATATCAATTCAATCCATTATTTAAAGTTTGAACCACTTTTATTATTTATTCACAGTATGGTCTATTCATGCATTATTTCTATATTTATAGACACAGGGTACATCTATTTGTATCCCCAATACTAATTTATTCATCTTCAAAATGTAGCTCCCAGAAATGTTGTCAGAAATACTCATGTCACCTGATCTACATATACATTTTATCACAGTAATATTCTGGACACATTATGAAAATGTCACACTTATGATTCTACCAAAGCCTAAGTGAAAGTGAGCATGCGTTACTAAAAACATCCATGTCCAGGTTGCCTAATGCTCTCTAATGTCAATACTATTGGTGAATACATATTTGTTTCTTCCTAAGATTATATATTCAACCTCAATCCTGTTGAAAATGTCTAATCCTACCACACAATTTATACTTTGCCTGATTTCCTAATGTCTCTATTGATTTATGCTTCCCTACATATTATCCAAGGTCATTATTGTGACTGACTCTTCACATGTGCTGACATTTACATTCACTGTCTACCCGAAAGCCTATTGCTAAAGAACTTTTGGTCCCACTCTTATACTCACTCTTCTTTCTAAACCTACCGACTTTCATCTTAATCGTACCGACTATCACTTTTTGACTGGATGTTCTCTTTGACATTCAATCATCCAAGGTACAAGGCAATTGTATATCGATTCATCTGAGATATCTGTGCAGAATATAATTCAAAGCTAAGTATCCCACTCAAAGGCCTAATGCCTTTCGGGGCTTCAAATCTTACCTGGATTTCTGTTTTCAAACTTATATTTCCCCTGTATATTCTTGAAAATATTGCAGGTTCCCAATACCATTAATCATCTTGCACAATGATTCCGAACCCAAATAGAACCTGTAATTAACCGTAACCATACACTCTTTTCTCAATCTCACTTTACAGAAGAGCAGGTACAGAGTTCGTCTTACAATACAGGAATGTAGGGGATCTTCCACCTGCTGAGAACCTAAAATGTCCATGCAGAAATGATCCCTGGATAAGATGTAGGCAGCTATTGAGGAACTAAGAGAGCAAAAGTCATCTTCCAATGCAAAAACCCTGGTCAGAATGAAGGGATGTTTCTGAATCAGCCTCTCTCTTCTTAATGTAGAGAAGATGGACCAAACCAGGCCTGTGTGGAGAGCTGTTCCTTGGTGCCTATGGTTTACATACCATTCTAACTTGTGAAAGTGTCACAGGAAGTAGGGGCAGCCTCCATCTCATGGGACACTTGGAAGCAACTGAAGCAATTGTTAGGACAAAGTGGTTGTCACGGCAGTGACCTCACTCAGTTCCTGAAAGAATTGACCTACTTAACTTCCTTGTTGATGGAACTCTCTGAACTTGGTATCCAGGAAGCCAGGCACCCAGAGCCAGTCCCAGTCCCCGTCCCAGTGGGCTCAATTGTTTGTATTTACCATGGACATAGTCAGTCTTTCTTGGTACCTACTGATGTGAGGATGGTCAAATGACAGAATAGCTATGAAGAGGGTCCTTTCCTGGGAAAGTAGGTAGTTGCTCACCACTGGCTGCTGGCAACTTCACTGAGTTGAAAAAGGAGACAAGATCTGAGACCGTACAGGCCATTTTGGGGGAACGAAGTATGGCTCACCAGTCAGAGGACACTCCATATAGTCAGAGACCTACTTGGGGGAAGGAGGTGCCTTTTTGAGTGTGGGTGTGAGTATGTGGTTTTGTCTCATGTTCTGAGAATAGGTAGGAAAGTCGGTTTGTTTGTTTTGGGGAAGACTGTTTCTTGTATGTTGTTTGGCAAGGCGAGTGTTTCTATGTCTGTGTATCTTACTGTGTCAGTGGTTGTAGACAATAGAAAAGAGAATGCATCAATGGATGTGTTGTGTCTAGTAGAAAGCTCCCAGCATTCATCCTGCCCAATGTATGAATAGAGAGTGGGCAGCCTTATTGATGTGCAACACCTATTATATTCCTAAGTTTCAGTTTTCTTCCTGAATTCTCTCAACTCTCCAGAATAGGCTCATGGTTTTGTGTCCAAGATATGTACCACCTCCAAGCTCTGTGAAATGGCCATGTACTGAATAGCTGAAGGAAATGTGATCATCTCAGAAAACTCAAATATCAGTGTGAATAGAAAAGTCTCAGTGGAGAAACCCTGCTTTGGGCCTTTTACTTACCTATTTTTCTGTTGCCCTGAATGTCAGAAAGGTCTTTGCCTCAGGTCATACTTTGTGAAGCCTGAAGAAAATAGTTTTCAAATGGAAATGAATGGGCATCACCTGTGGCTCTTTCCTTAATTGCTTTGGAAATGGATGTGTCTGAATCAGTATCTTGGCCCTGTGTCAGGTTGTGGCTTAGATTCTCAAAACCAGATGGATCTAAAAAAGATGCCATGTGTGCATCCAAAACCAAAATGGCAAAAAATCAGTTATAGTGGATGAAGCTTCTAGCCTTTCTCTATTAGTTTCCTGACATCCATCAAGTGAGAATAGGAATCCTTTGGGTAAAATTAGTACTTCAAAGCCCTGCAGAGGTGCTTGGGTTTCCTCATGACTCCAAATCACATAAAGAATCTATACCTGACTATCAGTAGGCCTCAAATTGGAGAATCAGAGCAGTATTAAGAGCAGGCCTATTTGATCACTCCTGGTTCACAGGAAAGGTGTCCCGGCCACAATGACTTTAGGCAAATGAGGGGCAAGAGAACGTATTTTGGACACTGTCTTTGGATGTGCCCCTCATGGAAACCTCCAGCCAGAGGTTATGATTAGTATCTATATGGAAGAATATGAGGGCTATGTGGAAGTGTTTTGGTTTTAATTGTGGTCATTAGTGTGGTGGTTGGAAAAGATGACTGGGTCCATCGGGGTTTAAACTCTGATGTGATTCCCCTTTGAGACTGCGTTGTGGAACTGACCTCAGAGAAGAATTGCCATGATTTGTGTTGGCATTTTTGGAGGCCACGCATGAGAGTCGCCCTTGGAAACTGAGACCAAGGGCGGCTTTCCACAGAGCACAGGGAATCTCAGCCATGATACCATATGATTTTATTCTGAAAGCCTTGGAATCCATAGTTGAGAGTCAAAACACACATGGACCTCACATTGTAGACCTCTATGTGCCTGGCTTCATGTAACCTTTTGCCCACTCTTTGGGAAGCCTAGCCTGTGAAATTTCTCCAGAGCTTTCATTGAAATGATCTTCCTCAACCTTTAATGGTTCCTGAATGAATGGAAACCCACAGTGCCTCCAACTTCATCCTTGAAAAATGGCTACATAAATACCATGACATTCTTGAAATTCCCTTGACCAGGTGGCACTGGAGAACCTTCGATGTCCTGTTGCTGATTTGAGTGTACAAGACAGTGCCTTGATTGACTGGGTTTCATGATAATGGTGTAGAACAGAGATGTCAGTACGTTGGAGCCTCCTGATTAGTGGTCATAGAACAGTGTTGTGCATGTGTGTGATAAAACATCTGTGGTGGGGCCATGTGGATCTGCCATTTACTTCCAAATGGGTTGCGACTGACATGGTGCAGCCAGCAGAACCTTGTATGTAAAGGCATCTTGTTATATGGAGAAATTTCAGGGCAATGTTCAGAATCAGGTTGCTATGGTCAAGGGGGCAACCTATGTGTGATAGAAGCCTATTTGGTGCATTCTCCTGCAGACCCTGACACACGACACATGACAGAACTCCCTCCAGCACTGTGTCCCAGTTTAACTTTTTGTTTTTCGAGAAGCAAATACCAAACTCCCAATGCAGCAGCAAGAAACACCACAAAAAGTGGAGGATGACCAAATAGCTTCACAGTCCACACGGAGAGACACTTAACCCCCAGTGGCCACAGATATCTATAAAGAGAGAATTCAGCACTGCTGCCTAATGTTCATTGGAATATAAGAGACCATGTCCTCCAGGTCACATATATGCAGACCCAGCTTTGATGGTCTCACTACAAAGGAGGATAAAGCTCCTGACAACAACATATATTTCAAGTGCCCAACCTCAGAGGAAGTTTCTCAAGAAGTCTTTAGGCCAACAGAGCTCCATGATTGTGGAGTTTTTATCCTGTCCCTTACTTTTGGAAACTCCTCTTGCACCTCCAAAGTTGTGAACTCCTGAGCAATTTCCATTCCAGATATGTATTCACAAATTTTATAACTCTTCTCCTCTAATTGTGTCTTAATTGGGGCGAAGGTAATGTCAAGTAATTGTTCTGGATGAGAGTGGGTGGATTTTTGTGTAGCACATATTTGCATACACATTGGATTCATTTTCCAATTTTCCATTTGAAATACTGAAACACTGACACTACCCCATACCCTACTAAACTCTGTCTACTAATCCTAATATGATGGAGAAAAATAACCCAAACAGAATTGAAATACAAGCAGTACAGAAAAGGCACAGTGTATAGTTGGACTTGCCTTTTGCATTATATAGAGTAGGAGTTATAAATCTACTCATTTTTTTGTTGAAATAGTTCTCAATGTGTTTTTAAAGTTAACAAATATATGAATTCCTGTCTCCCTTTCGCTGTAGCGTATTCAGCACATGTATTTTTATAAGCACATGTATAATCCTACCTGGTACCACATGTACACTATTGTGTGGTACCTGAATAGGCAGATACAAATTGTGAGAAGAGATCACTCCTCCTAAACGCTGTTGGAACTGAACATTCACCCTATGGGTGAGCTTCCTAGCTGAACAACATTATATATAAATCCATCTTCAGTAAAATAAATATTTTTGATCTGTGGATAATATATATTTCATGGTGAATTTCAATTGGCATATAGTGCTAATTTTTAATATCTGTGTGTGTATATATATATATATATATATATATATATATATATATATATATACTCTCCAGATTTTTCAAAATATGAAATATATGTGTCTTATTATACATTTCCTAAATTCATTCATATTCATGTATGTGGATTTATAATAATCTTTTCACAAGATTATTTTCAGAAATATTCATCCACCTGGAATACCTATTTGTTTCCAACACTGAAAACTAACTTAAGTGAATGGTGTATACAAATCCTAATATTTCTACAGTAACTGACTCAGTTTAACATCAATGCAAGTAGACTCCTATGGGACATGATGTGTATTTTGAAGTTCATTTTTTTCAACACTTGTACATTACTATTTCTTTAGTTCATGCACATCATTGGATATATATTTCATCCATAAGTTTGCAATTTTATTGGCATTTGTTTCACTTTCAATCACTTTCTACTTCAGAACACATATATTTCTCCATGTTTCTTGACTGGTCTTTTCATGAGAATTCTTTCCAAACACATTATTTTTGATTTTCATAATTACTTTTGAAGGAAATCTCACACACCCTAGATAATGAACCATAACCATAATATTACCATTAGATGTATAACTGGTTGGAATGAATGATTGTATATCAATAAATGATTTCTTATATATTTTCAGATATCAATTCAATACATTATTTAAAGTGGAACCTGTTATATTATTTAAACACAGTATTGTCTATTCATGCATTATCTCTATATCCATAGACACAGGGTACACGTCTTTATAACCCCAATACTAATTATTAGGTCTTGAAAATATTCCTCCCAGAAATGGTGGAAGAAATACTCATGTCACCTGACGTACATATACATTTTATCACAGTAATATTCTGGACACAAAAAGCAAAGTTCACACTAATGATTGTACCAATGGAATGGTCGAGTGAGCATTTTAGGAAGAGACCACCAAGAGACTGTCTCATGCAACAGCAAAGTGTGTATTGGGGGTCCAGCATGCTGCAGCTCAGAGCTCACTTGAATTTAGCAGAGAGCCCTGAGAATAGCTTAAGCAGAGCTTATGTACTTTCTTTGGAGAAGGCAGGGTGTGAAGTTTATTGATGGGTCAGGGTGAGTGGGCGGTTTGCTTGCAAATGTGTGAGGGAGTACATTCTGCAGTTTGGCAGTTGGGGACAACACATTCTGGGAACAAGATTAGCAAACAGTTCTCAAGATTTCAACAGTGTTTTGTTAAGCATACAGAAAAACAGGAAGTGACAAGTACCTATTTAATAAACCTTTCATTTCCCACTTCTTGTTCTGGTTACTTTTAATCAAAAAAGTGATCATTGGGGGGTGTCACATTTTATGTCTGCTAGTGAGTTATATTGTTGTCTGATTACCATAGGTTTAACTTGTCCAATTTGAGCTTGGAGAAAGGAAACTACACGGTTGAGCAAACAGGGCCCCACAGTTAGCAGTAATATGAGGATTATTAATGGACTGGCCAAGGCAGATAAAAGCGTAGTTAACCCAAGGGACTGTGTGAACCAAGACTCAAACCATGCTTTTTGGGCCTCTGTCTCTCGTTGACGCTCTTCAAGGCGTTTTCTTAATTTACTCATAGATTCTTTTACAACTCCAGTATTGTCAGCATAAAAAAAAAATTCTTCCCTCATTGCAGCACAAAGGCCCCCTCTCTCATGAAGAGGAGGTCCAACCGTCGCCTATTCTGTGAAACTACTTCGGAGAGAGAGGTTAAAGATTCCTGTAAAGCTGGGATTGAGGTTTTTAATATCTTTAAGCTTTGGTCTATTGCTGCTTCTCATTGAGTCATTTGTTGTGTCCCATGGACTAGGTCAGTGGTTCCTGTGCCCACACCTGCAGCAACTCTTATTCCAAATAGGATGGCTAAAGTGAGGGATACAGGTTCCCAGCGGAACCGGGTTTTATGCCCCCCCTATTTGAACTTTAAATGAACCGGTGTCATGATAGAGCACTCTGGGAAACATCTGCACCATTACATAACTAATCACATCTATTGACCATTTTATGAACACATAAACAATAATTAAGTATATAGAATTATACTGTTGAAGCAACAGACAAGGAAAGGCACCTAAGATAGCACCGAAGCTAGGGAAGCAGTCCTATTTGGTTGCAAAAGGATGTAGAGAGCATTGCTTCTGTTGTAATCAATTAATCCTCTGAACCCCAAGTTTAGCTTGTTTCAGAATTTTGTAGCCAACATGTAAGGGAATGGGCTCAGAATATCACAGTCTGCAGAAGTTCACAAAAAGCAGTTTTTGTTTCTGTTTTATTTCTTCTATTTTGGCAAGTTAACTTTTTAATGACACCTGGGAGGGGGAGAGCTTTTGTCTTCTCTTTTTTTTTTCTCCCTGCCAGCTGTTAAAATGGAGCCCAGTTGGTAACTTCTTTATCTTAGAAATGTAGCAATCTCTGTGAAGCTCCAGCTCAAGGCCAGAGGCCTTGTTCACATATTTTGTGAAAAACTAGTAAGGGGTGTCTAGCTTAGGAGTGCTGATTTTTCCAGCCAGTGGCAACTAGAACAGGGCAACAAGAAAAGAGGAAGTTTATCTACATTGAACTCTTTCATAGGGATTATTTTGCTGAAAGTCCTAAAGTCAGTCATGGTGAAGACTTCTGGAGAAGGTCACTTAAGAATTTTCTGTGGTCTTGGTACAGAGGGGGAAGAGTGGAAGGCAGGGGGTGAGAGCAGCTCCATGGATCTGAGAATCAGGAAGGAGAGATTAAAAGACTATTGGGAAAGGGGTTTGGGATTTAGCTAGCAAAAAAAACTTGAGCAGTAGAGCAAGTAGAGCAGAGGGGAAGATGGGAGTGAGTATCTCAAAAAGCCTGTGAGGGATTTTAAATTCTTAGTAACCTGTATTCAGTGTTGACAATGCAACTTTAAAGGTAATTTTTATTACATCTTGGATAGGGGTCTGAGGGCTCTTCTCAGCTGGTTTGAGCTTTGGGTTAGCAGGTAAGAGGACCTGTTGGGACCCATTGTGGGCACTGACAGAAGAATAGAGGAGTGTCTGGGTTTAGGGGTACCTAAGTACCTGCTACCTCAGCAAGGGGGCAATGGTCTGAGAAAGGGTAGAGGTTTGGGTTTTTGATCTAGTAATTGGAGGGGAGAAATCAAATTCCTGAGGTGAAAGTGACAGCAGAGAGTCTCGAGCAGAAATCTGAGGGTGAGGATCTATTAGAGAAGCATAGTTCAGGATGTGAGCAAAGGAGGAAAAAGGCCTGCACATAGGGGAATTTCCTTCAACCCTTTTGAGCACTTGCCGAAGTTAAAAAGTCCATGCAGAATTTGAGGATCTAGAGACCCCTCTGGGGGACATGGATTTTGGTTGTCTAATTGGTAATATGGCCAATGCTGTGTACTGAATTTGATGAGGAGTTTGGGTTCCAGCAGGCAGCCCCTGTATGCTCAGATCGCCATGACTTACAGAAGAAGTCGGCTTTTCCCCACACAGCCATGGCTGTTTGTGGATTTGATAGTCCGCCGGGCAAACATAGTAATCTAGGCTAGCCAAACTGCATCTGGCTCACGTGTCCCTACATCCATAATGTTGGTTTCCATTACCTATGGTACGAAAGTGATTTAATGGAATTTTAGTGGAATCCTGTTCATCAGGGCTATCCCAATATGAAAGACCTATAGGTAGCTGACAAATGTCTGGGTGGAGGGATGGCCACCAGGTCCCTCAGTGGGCTGTATTCGAGGTAGACCATACTTGTTGTCTAGTAGGATTTTTGATCAGCCATCGCTGCTGAACGGGATGATGATGCTTAGGAATACTGGTGGCCAAGGGGAGAGTCTATAGCCTTATCCACATGGCGAACACACAGTTTGAAAGGGTTACCAGTCTTTTCCAGCTTCCAGCCAGAGTGGGGACATGGCGCAGGCTTGAGATGAGAGGCATTGATCCAGGAAGTGATTCCGTCTACCTTTACCACTGTAGGTGTTATAAGTAGCACCTGGTATGGTCCTTTACACCGGGGTTTCAAAATGACACCTGATGTCGTCTTTAGTAGATGAGGTCTCTTACTTGATATTGATGTGGAGTCCCATCATACCCTGGTTGGTAGGAAGGGGCCAGATGTTTCAACAAGTACCGCTGAGTTCTTTCAAGAGCTTTAAGTCTGTCAGGCAAGGGGGTGTGGAAGGGATCGTTAGGTCTTAGAGTTGGGGTTAGGTCCCTTACTGGAGCAGGGGCACCATACAGAATTTCATAGGGGGTGAGGTTAGACAAAGAAACAGAGGGAGTATTTCTTGCATGAAACAGTGCAGAAGGCAGGAGCATAGTCCAATCTTTTATGCCAGTTTCTAAGCTTAATTTCGTTAAGGTCACTTTAATGGTTCTTTTTATTTTTTTACCTGTCCTGAGCTCTGGGGTCTATAAGCACAATGTAACTTCCAATAAACCCCTAGAATTCTGGCTAACCCCTGTCTTACCTGGGCCATGAACGCCGGCCCATTATCAGACCCATATTACCTTAGGCAGGCAGAATCTTGGAAAAATATCTTTCAGGATCTTTTTGACCACCATTTGGGCCGGTTTTTTTTTTCTTTTCCTTTCTTTTCTTTCTTTTCTTTCTTTTCTTTTCTTTTCTTGTTTTTTTTTTTGTTGGGGATGCTTCAATCCATCCTGAAAATGTATCTACAAAGACTAGGAGATATTTAAGTCCATACATTGCTGGCTTAATTTCAGTAAAGTCAACTTCCCAATTCCCAGAATTGTCCTGGTCTGGTTCCTCATAGGTGCTTTCCTGCAAGAAGCTTGGAAGTGTAAGCATTAACCAATTGACAGACCCGACAGGCTTTTGTTACCCATTCAGTTCTTCCCTTTCTCTTTGAATCGGTTAGTGGAAAACTCTGTTCTTGATCCTTCAGGAATGCCTGCAATTTCTTTGAACCAAGGTGAGTGAGTTGATATACATTTTAACTTAGTGTAGGGCTTTCTGAAATTGCAGGCTAAGCTCAGTGAAGTTGAGGGTTCAGTGTCAGAGTCTTTAGGTGTTATCAAAAGCTTCCTGGTTCTCAGGGGTTCATTGGAAATGGGCATCTCCCTTTAGCACCGGGTATAAAGGAGCAGCTAATGATGCAAACCCAGGTATCCATAACCTGCAAAAGCCAGCAGTCCCAAGAAACTCTCTGAGTTGTCTGCTGTTAGATCTGTGTGGTATCTGCACAACAGTTTGTTTTCTTTGCTCAGTGAGCCATCCTTTACCGCCCCTAAGTGAATAGCCCAGGAAGATTACTTCATGCTGGCAAATTTGGGCCTTTTTGGCAGAAGCTCTACACGCCAGTTTAGCAAGCTCAGATAATAGTGCTTGGGTCCCAGATTCACAGTTGTTTTTAGTGTTGGCTGCCAGTAGCAGGCCATCCACATGTTGAAGCAGGGTGTATAGTTCTGAAGTTGTTGAGATCTCTGTGGAGAGCTTCATCAAAGAGAGTGGGGGAGTTTTTGAACCCCTGTTCGAGTCTAGTCCAAGTTAGTTGACCAGACGTTCCGGTTTCTGGGTCTACCCACTCGAAAACAAACAGCAACTGACTATCTTTATGCAGAGGCAAGCAAAATAAAGCATCTTTTAAGTACAGAACAGTATACCATTTCTGCTCAGGGTTCAGAGTGCTAGGCAGATTGCACAGATTAGGTACCATGCTGTGAATGTCCTGCACTCTGTTGTTGATCTCTCGTAGGTCTTTAACAGGGTGATAGTCCCCGGTTCCTGGCATTTTTTAATGGTAGCAGGGGAGTGTTGCAGGCTGATTAACAGGGCCTTAGGACCCCTAAGATCAGATATTTCTGAATATGGGGCCTTATCCCATCTTTAGATTTTTGCCCAGAGTATATTTTTTGACATTGACTGGAGAGGCTGAGGTTTTTAACTCCACTGTTATTGGAGGTTTTTTAATGGGCAGGCCTAAGCCATCAGTTTTTGTCCAGGCATCTGGGTAATATGTTATCCAATTCTGGGGTAACGTGCCTGTTTGATCAGTCTTGTGTGGTGTGAAGAGTTGATATTCATCTTCTACTGACAGTTAAAGCTGTGACTATAGGAGTTTTTACTGAAGGATTTATAATTTTCACTTTGGGGCCTTCAGGGATAAAAGTTATTCTGGCCCGGAGCTTGGTGAGCAGATCTCGGCCCATTAATAGGGCCGGGCATCTTGGGATTACTAGGAAGGAGTGATGGATTTTTCCTTTCCCCAGGTCCATGATCCTCTTAGTTGTCTATGCCCGATATTTACTGCCATTAGCCCCTTGAAATAGAGACCTTTTATTTGATGGAGGGCCCAATGGGGCTTTAAGGGCTGAGTATACTGCCCCTGTATCCACTTCAAAGTGTACTGGGGTACCCTCCACTTCAAAAGTTACCCTGAGCTCGGGAAGAGGATCTGAGCCCCGACTTTCTTAGTCATCCTCCAGAGTCAGAATGTCTGGCTGGTGTGGCTGTCTCATTCTCGGGCTCTTTTTGGCCCAGTGTCCTTTTTCTTTTGAGTAGGCATATTGATCTGAGGCCAGGGGTTTCTTTTGGCGTGTGCCCAGGTATCCCTTCCTGTATCCCTGTTTCTTAATTTCTGTCCTATTTTTTGTTGTGACCAGGACCTTAGTCAATGCATTAGTCTATCTTTTGCTTCTCGCATCCTCTCTTTGCTCCCTATCTTTCTTCCTCCTTTGTTCCTTCTCTTCCTCAGTTTATCTCTTATAGTTTACTTTTTTAGGCTTCTCTGACTAAATCTCTCAAAGCCATATCTTGTAATCCATCTACGCATTGTAACTCTCTTTTAATATCCAGGGCAGCTTGCCCAATGAAGGCCATCATGACAGATGGCTTTTGATCCTCTGCCTGAGGATCGAAAGGAGTATATCTCCTATATGCCTCCTTAAATCTCTCTAGAAACATAGAGGGAGATTTATCAGGCCCTTGAATAATCTCTCTAACCTTGGCCCAATTAGTTGGTCACCTTAGCGGCTGCTTGGAGACCCGCTATTAGAGCCCGGCAATAAGTGGACTGATGCTACCTACCTTCAAACGTGTTGGTGTCCCAGTTCGGTTGGTTCAATGGGAAGCCGGCTTTGATGATGTGGGAAGAGGTGTCGGTCACCCATCTTGTCCGAGGATATTTTTTTTTTAGCTTCCAGAAGGTTTTTCTCTTGTTCCTCTGTCATGAAGAGAGTCTGTAGGAGTTGTTGGCAGTCATCCCAAGTAGGCAGGTGTGACAACGCTGGCAAGTACTTTGAGTTCTTTTACCGGGGCCAGCTTTGTCCAGGGAAGGAGTGGCTTTGTGTGCTGCCGGGTAGTAATCTGGAGCGCGCTGGGCCGGCCTAGCTTCCTCCAATGGTGGAGAGGCTGAGTCAGCAGCAAGGGAATCACTTAGAGGGTGTTGGGTGTTGGGGGAAGAGGGTAGGGGATAAGGAGGGTGCGGAGAGTCTAGTTGAGTCTTGAGACTTAGGAAGAACAAAGGGTGGAGGAGGAGGAGCAGAGGGTTTGAGAGATAGAATCATGGGGGAAGGTGGAGGACCGGGGGCAGGGAAAAGGAAAGGCTTCACAAATGGAGGAGGAGATTTGCAGAGGTCCTGCAAAGTTAAGATATATGGCTTTTGATCTGGATGGCTATGTGGCCCCAGTTGAAAGACAATATTTCTGACTTTTTGAATTAGTGGGGAGTAGAAAGTTTCTTTAGGGGCCATCCGACTCCAAAGGTGGGTCATTTTGAGGCACGGAGAGTCTGCCAGTTCCGGCGTTTTACTGAAACAGAAAGATTCTGAGCCCTTAAGTGGACTTTGGTCCACTGAACAAGAGTCAGGGACAGAGGCATTGAAGTGCTCTGTCCCATAATGAAAGATATACAAACAGTGAAAGCAATGACACACAACACAGACAAGACAAGACAATAAAGACAGGCAATGGACGTCCAATACTGAGACCAGGACTGATTAGCCAGCAAAACCTGATGTGCTGGCAAAACCGAATCCGAAACAAAAAAATCACTGAGTTGAGGATACTATTGTTCCTCTATTTTCCGAATCCTCTGGGGGCATCCCCCAGGAACGTGACCTGTGGCTCGGTGACACGTCTGTCAGCCAGCATCTGAGAGAGCTCACGCTCATCACCGATAGCCAATTTGCAAAGCCCTAACCTGAAACCTGAAACACAAAAGTGGTACCTTACTTATCCTGATAGGAGCTCGTTGGGAGTCTTTCGTACACCACTGATGGATCTTGCTGGGGGTTTCAGATGTGAAGTTCTGGCAAGCATTGGAGGAAGAGACCACCAAGAGACTGTCTCATGCAATAGTATAGGGTTAATAGGGAGTACAGCATGCTGGGGCTCAGACCTCACTTGGATAGAGCAGAGAGCCCTGAAAGAGCTTAAGCAGATCTTATATTCTTTTCTTGGAGAGGACAGGGAGGGAAGTTTATTGATGGGTCCGGGCGACTGGTCGGTTTGTGAGCAAATGGGTGAGAGAGTACATTCTGCAGTTTGGCAGTTGGGGACAACACATTCTGGGAACAGGATTGGCAAACAGTTCTCAAAATTTCAACAGTGTTTTGTTAAGCATACAGAAAAATAGGAAGTGACAAGTACATATTTTATTCACCTTTCACCAAAGCCTAAAAGGAAAGTGAGCATGGATTACTAAAAACATCCATGTCCAGGTTGCCTAATGCTCTCAAATATCAATCGTATTGGTGACTACATATTTGTTTCTTCCTAAGATTTTCTATTCAACCTCAACCCTGTTCAAAATATCTAATCCTATCACTCACTTTATACTTTGGCTGAATTCCTAATGTCTCTATTGATTTCTGCTTTCCTACATATTTATCCCAGTTCATCATTGTGATTGACTCTTCACATGGGCTTACATATACATTCACTCTCTACCCGAAACCCTATTGCTAAAAAACTTTTGGTATCAATCCTATACTAACTCTTCCTTCTAAACCTACCAATTATCTTCCTAATCCTACTGACTATCGCTTTTGGACTGGATGTTCTCTTCGACATTCAATCATCCAAGATACAAGGTCCTATGACGCTGTATGTTGAGTTATCTGAGACACCTGTGCAGAACGTAATTCAAAGCTAAGTATCCCAATCAAGGGCCAAATGCACTTCTGGGCTTCAAATTTTACCTAGTTTTCTGTTTTCATACTTATATTTCACCTCTATATTCTTATTAACAAGGCAGGTTCCCAATACCATTTTTCATCCTGCAGAATGATTACTAACATAAATCAAACATGTTATTAACCCTAACCATACACTGTTCACTCAATATAACTTTACAGAAGAGCAGGGACAGAGTTGGTCTTACAATACAGGAATGTAGGGAATCTTCCACCTGCTGGGAACCTCAAAAGTCCATGCAGAAATTATCCCTGGAGAAGATGTAGGCAGCTATGAATGACCTAAGAGAGCAAAAGTCATCTTCCATGGCAAACAACCTGGGCAGGATGAAGGGTTGTGTCTGAATCAGCCTCTCTGATCTTAATGTAGAGAGGATGGAACAAACCAGGCCTGTGTGGAGAGCTATTGCCAGGTGAGTAGGGTGGATACACTATTTGAACTTGTGAAAGTGTCACAGGAAGTAGGGGCAGCCTCCATCTCATGGGACCTATGGAAGCAACTGTTAGGACAAAGTGGTTGCCAAGGCAGTGACCTCATTCAGTTCCTGGAGGAAGTGACCTACCTCACTTCCTTGGGAAAAAAACTCTCTGAACTTGGGGTCCAGTAAGCCAGGCACTCAGAGCCACTCTCAGTCCCAGTTCCAGTAGGCACACTTGTTTGGATTTACCAAGGACAGTGTCAGTCTTTCTTGGTACCTACTGATGTGAGGATGGCCAAATGCCAGGAGAGCTCTGAAGAGGGCCCTTTCCTCAGAAAGCAGGTAGTGGCTCACCACTGGCACCTGACAACGTCACAGAGTTGACCAAGGAGACAAGATCTGAGACAGGACAGGCAATTTCCGGAAAACATACTAAGACCCACCAGTCAGAGGATACTCCGGATAGTCACAGACCTACTTGGGGGAAGGACATGACTTTGTGGGTGTGGGTGGGAGTTTATGGTTTTGTCTCATGTTCTGAGAATAGGGAGGAAAGGCGGTTTGTTTGGTTTGGAGGGGACTGTTTCTAGTAAGTCGTTTGACAAGATGAGTGTTTCTATGTCTGTATGTCCCACTGTGTTCGTGGTTGTAGACATTAGAGAAGAGAATGCATCAATGGATGTGTCCTGTCTAGTAGAAAGCTTCACAGCATTCATCCTGCCCAATTAATGAATGGACTTTGGCTTGCCTTATGGATGGGTAACACCTACTATCTTCCTAAGTTCCTGTTTTCTTCCTGAATTTGGGCCACTCTCCAGAATAGGCTCATGGTTTTGTGTCCAATATATGTACCATCTCCAAGCTCTGTGATATGGCCATGTACTGGATAGCTTAAGGGATTGGGGGAATATCAGAAAACTCAGATATCAGTGTGACCAAAAAAGTCTAAGTGGAGAAACCCTGCTTTGGGCCATTTGCTTACCTATTGTTCTGTTGCCCTGAATGTCAGGAAGGTCTTTGCCTCAGGCCACCCCTTTGGGACGCCTGAAGAAAACAGTTTTCAAATAGAAATTAATGGGCATCACCTGTACCTCTTTGCTTAATTGCTTTGGAAAGGGATGTTTGTGAATCAGCCTCTTGGCCATGTGTGAGGCTGTGGCTTATATTCTCAGCACCTGATGGATCTAAAGAAAGATTCCATGTGTGCTTCCAAAACCAAAATGGCCCAAAAAGCAGTCTTTGTGGATGAAGTCTCTCGCCTTTCTCTATAAGGTTCCTGACATCCATCTAGTGAGAATAGGGATTCTTTGTGTCAAATGAGTTCTTCAAAACTCTGCAGTGGCAAGTCTTTAGGTGCTTGGGTTTTTTCATGACACCAATTCAGATAAAAAATCTAAACCCGACAGTCAGTAGGCCTCAAATTGGAGAAGCAGAGCAGTATTTACGTCAGGCCTATGGTCACTCCTGGTTCTCAGGAAGGGTGTCCAGGCAACCCTGACTTTAGGCAAATGAGGGGCTAGGAAGGTTATTTTGTACACTGTCTTGGGATGAGTCCCTCATGGAAAACTCCAGCCACAGGTTATGATGAGTGTCTATATGGAAAAAGATGAGGGCTTTGTGGGAGTGTTTTGGTTTTAATTGTGGGGATTTGTGTGGCGGTTGGAAGTGATGACTGGTTCTACCTGGGTTTGAACTCTGGTGTCATTCCTTTAGAGTCTGAGTTCTGGAACTGATCTCAGAGAAATATTGCCATGAATTGTGTTCGGATTTTAGGAGGCCACGCATGGGATTCGCCCTTGGAAACTGAGATCAAGGACCAGGTTTGTTTTCCACAGAGCCTGAGAATCTCAGCCAGGATATCACAAGATTTTTTTCTGAAAGATTAGGCATCCATAGTTGAGAGTCAAAACACCCATGGACGTCACATTGTAGACCTTAATGGGCCTGGATGCATATGAGCCTTTTGCCACTCTATGGGAAGACTTGCCTGTGAGAGTACTCCACAGCTTTCATTGAAATGACCTTCTTCACCATTTTATGGTTCCTGAATTAACTGAAACCCACAGTGCCTCCAACTTCATCCATGAAAAATTGCTAGTTAAATACCATGAAATTTTTGAAATTCCCTTAACCATGTGGTACTGGAGAGCCTTTGGATGTCTTGTTGCTGATCATGAGTGTACCATAGAATGCCTAGATTGTCTGGGTTTCATGAAAATGGTGTAGAACAAAGATGCCAGTAAGTTGGAGCCTGCAGAGTAGTGGGCCTATTGCAGTGATGGGCAGGTGTGTGATAATACATCTGTGGTGTGGCCATGAGGATTTGCCATTGCCTTCCAAATGGCTTGTGAGTGACATGGTGCAGCCAGCAGGCCCTTCTATGTAAAGGCATCTTTTTATATGGAGAGGTTTCAGGGCAAATTTCAGAGTCAGATTGCTATGAACAAGGGGGCAAGCTCTGTGGGATAGAAGCCTGGTTGGTGCATTCTCCTGCAGACTCTGACCCACCACAAGTGACAGAACTCCCTCCAGCACTGGGTCCCAGTTGAACTCATTGTATTTCATGAAGCAAATACCAAAATCGCAGTGCAGCAGCAAGAAACACCACTAAAAGTTTAGGATGACAAAATGTCTTCACAGTCCACACGGGGAGACACTTAGGACCCAGTGGCCACAGTTTACCTACAACGAGAAAATTCAGCACTGCTGCCTCATGTTCATTAGAATATAAGAAACCATGGCCTCCAGGTCACACAGATGCAGACCCAGCTTTGATGGTCCCACTAGAAAGGAAGCTAAAATTCCTTACAACAACATATATTTCAAGTGCCCAACCTCAGAGGAAGTGTCTCAAGAAGTCTTTAGGCCGGCAGAGCTCCATGTTTTGTGAGTGTTTTCCTGTTAGATCTGGACACAAGAGAAGACCACTGACACCAATAAAAATTAAATTAAATTAAGCTTATTATTTCCACTGGCCATCCTGCCTCTCCCTCCCAAAATGGCGGGAACAAGACAGCAACCCCAGCTTTCCTACAGCCCAGCTTCATGGACCAGAAATTTACACAAAATGGGCATTACATTTAACAGAACTCTGACAAGCATCACACTAATGGTAGTTTATATATATATATATATATATATATATATATATATATATATATATATATATATATATTTTTTTTTTTTTTTTTTTTTTTTGCTGTCCCTACATCAGAATTTATGAGGACCATTAGAGCCTCAGAGAGGGTTGTTGTCTGGCCAGGGAGGGCAAATATTTATGATATGTCACTAAAGTTTCAGAGAGGGCTGCTATCAGGTCGGAGAACCAGACATGGCTCAGTTCAAACACTGGCAGGCATTCCAAGCAGGTTCAGAATTTTCAGTAATTTATGGTAAAGCCAAAATTATCTTTTCATGGCTTTTTGGCAATATGGCTTCCAATTTTAATAAAAGATCAGTTGGGTCTATCATTCCCCCCTTTTCTCTGTGTCCCTTTCAAATCTTTGATAGATTAGGGGTAGAGCACTGAGGAAATTTTAATCCCTCAGGTAAAAGTCTCCAAATTTTTAGAACTCACCCAAAACCAGTCTCCCTGGTTTTACCTGACTTAATTAATTACTTATATTGATTGTCTATTTATATTTGGCTCCATTGTTGTAATAAGAGAGGCGTCACCCATTTTGGCTTCTTCTGAGCTGAGAGAGGATGACGTGAGTAGGCATGGTGTGAGAGACATGAGTTGCCTTTTAGAAGTAGTTGAGGGACATGAGTTGCCTTTTAGATGTCAGTTCGGTTTGAAGTCTGGTTGGGGAAGAACAGGTTGTAAAGTCATCTGGGGATTGGTTATTACATGAGAGAAACAAAAACCATGAGTACTGAATAAATGTTGCAGCAGCTGGAACATGTCACTGTATAGAAGTTCCCTCTCCAGTCTTTAATATCCCCAGTTATAAAGACTGTCAATTTAATATTTAACTTTTAGTATTAGAGTTGTCCCTCCCCATAAGATATAGTTTAATAATTTAGTGTCATCTGATCTTGCAAAATCCTTTTACCAGTATGACCTCTGTGTCTAATAGAGAAACCTTTAATTTTGATACTCAGGACTGGATAATCGTACTAGCAAACACCAAGCTTACCTGTGTAGGTTAGGAATATATTTAGGCCTTAAACTGAAAATTTTTGACTCTGGCAGCTCTTCTTGATAGTCTCTTTTAATAAGTATCAGGCATTCCTGTCAGAGAATCCTTCTTTGTAGCCTCCAGTCTTACTTATTTTGGGAGGCTAACATAAAGTGTGTACCTTAAATTATTATTATTATTATTATTATTATTATTATTATTATTATTATTCAAAATGTCCTGGAATGGCTGTATTTTGGTTTTCACTGTCTTTGCTAAGTGTTTAAGATGAAGCATTCAAACTGACTTTTGTTTCTATCTATTGTTAACAGTCAGGTGAGCTTTTATTGGAGTCATAAACTGGGTAAACTTGAGAGCACTTTCTCAGTTCTGCTAGAGCCATTTGTGCTAGGTGGGTCCAGGTCTTGTTTGACCATGTGGCTTCCCTCGGAACCATCAGGGATTTCTTTCTTCTCTGATGACTCTTCTCTTCATAGCAAATGCACTGATTGGCTTTCTGTTCTCCAGTGGTCTCATTAATCTCCCTGATGGGGAGTTTTTATAGCCCAGAGTTGCAAAACTCTTTAGAGAAGTCCCCTGTTCCCTGGATTCAGACTGACTCAGAGGGCAAGAGCCAAATATTGGTTTCCTTGGCCCTTTTCAATTAATTTTAATTTAAAATCCTAATCTTAAACATCTATCAAATAAATTTTAACAGCCTGATATTAAGAGCACCAGGCTTTAATGTCTATAACTTTATAATTATTTATCTTTTTATTAATTGGGATATGTATTATTCTGTCTGTCTTGTAGGTGATAACTTACTCTCTGAAATTAACCCATGTTTTGTTCTTAAAGCAACACTTCTTTAAAACACTAACAGGGAATCTTTAGATCACATATAAGAAAATTACAAAATAAAATTTTTTAACAACAGTAAAAATACTTAGTTCGTTTAATAGCTACCCTGAATTTTTTGGCTGAGTCATACATTATATCCCCTGTTTGAGATCCTAGGAATCTTGACATTAAAAAAGAACTTTTAACATAACTTTAAAGAAATAAAATCTGACCTACTGCTTTTGTATTCATTCTCACATGAAATAAGATGGGACACACAGCCTTATCTCAGGTAAGGCAGGGCTCTTTATAAATCTTAAGTGTTTTAGTTCTAAAGCTGATCTTTATTTTTTAAATATTATTTTAAAAAGTTTACATAAATTGTTTGAGGTCACATGAACATTAGCTAACACCATATAAAATCACTTTAAAATATGAATTAAACAAATGCTGAAAGTTTTTAACCTTTACATAGATTAGGCTCTCATTAACATAAAGTACATTTAAATTGTTCCCCAATGTAAAAAGTAAGATTAAACTTTACATATCTTATTGATAACAGGTGAATAAATCCCCATAAAACTTCAGAACAACAGCTTGATATAATGCTCTTTTAAAATTTTTACCTTACAGACTTGCATACCTGTAAGATATGAGCACATTAGTAGCATTACAATTACATTGATGTTTCTACATTAACCAAGTTTAGCTTTTAAAGAAATGGCAGTACAGTGCTCTAAAATAACAGTTCTAATTTAATCAGTTGTTTAATTTCTATGGTTGCTTGCACAAGAAAAAATAAAACTAAATAAACACAATGTTATGGGTAAACTTATGTTTTAAGAAATTTTTGTCTCTTTAACACATGATTGATTTTTACAATATTTTACAGAATTTAGTCAAACTTATACAGACGTTAGTAAGTCAATCAGATATCTAACAAAAGTACTCGTGAATGAGTAATCCCATATCAAATTTACTTTACTTATTTATCAAAATATTAGACACATGTATTGAAGAGTGTAAACCATTTTTATGTTGAAGAAAAAGTCCTAGAACAAAGGCATATTAGATATTTTGTAGATATTAATATTTTATCAGATTTTTGAATACCTAGAAAAACTTGAAAGCTTAATTTTAAAGACATTTATTTTTATCTGTTTATCAAATTTAATTGAATTATTTAAATCACGTGAATTGAAGATCTTTAGATCCACTTTTTAAAATTTGTTTTTATGAGTGCTTTTTTTTAATGAGAGCTCCTTATATATATTAATTTGTATATCATATATAAAATGTACGGACATATGTATAAATAGACATACAACACATAACAAAATTGAGCACACATAATAATAGTAAAGGCCTTGTAGCTTTTCGCAGGTGAAATCTCCATTGCAATGTTTCAAAAAGTCCACAGTTGGTCAAAGATAGTACTGATCAGAAAAAACATTAACCTAGGTCTGTATGATCAAAATCATGAGCTCAAAAAAAAATAAAGTATCTAAGGAAAAAAATAAGAGTTCTAGAAAAAATGACTCGCCAGTAATTAGTAAATACCATACAATTTACCTTTTTTTCTCTTAGGCCTCAGATCAGTCTCCTACTAAGCTTGCAGGCTTCTTTCATTTGCCTTTCAAAATAAGTCATGGCTGAGGTCTGGAAGGAGCAGGAAAAAACTGCTTTTCTGAGCAGACACCTCAGGCCTAAGGCATTTTAACCATAATTTTCAGGTTCGGATGTTGAAAATTATGGTACAAGTTTAAGATACAATTCACAAAATTTTATATCTTTACATCTTGTTTTGTCAACAGATATCATACTATGATTTACAATCCTTGTCCAGATTAATGCTCTCGAACACACAGTGATATTTTCACAGGCTACCCAATTCAAAATTGGTGAAAAAATAAAGACTGAATTATTGGGAAGTTACTTGCCAATTTGGAAGTAGAGTTCTTTAGTTTTCCATCCTAAGTATTTAAGTTCTCTGGCATGAATTATCTGAAATCATAAACTAAACCATTACCTAAACCCGACTTTTAACTGCAAGATTTTGCAATGCTTCAAAAACCCATTCAAATACCAGATTGTTACAAGAAAACTTCATCATTTAGACACACATTCAGCTAACATCATTCCCAAGAAACAATTTATAATATCAACACATTATTGCACATGTCTTAAAGGGCCAGAAACAAAGACACAAGACAGACAGAAAGAAGGTCCAGACTATGGCTGTCAGACAGAATCCTTTAAACCTGAGCAGATAAGAAAAAAAATCTCCTACACCAGTGGCACCATAGATGTCCACAAGGGGGGGCAGATGTTTTAACAGAGGGGCAACCTGAAATGTACAATTAAGGGTCTCCATGGTGACTTTATTGCATTTAGTGTCCCCTTTTTCTTTTTCTCTTTTTTAACAAGACAGTGGTGGCATAATCCTTACAGTGCAGGGAAGGAAGGAGGGAATTCCCTGAAGCAACAGGGCTTCAGCAGCTGCTGGGAGTCCCTCAGTCCCTCCTTTTACTTACAGGATTATCTCCTCTGGTTCGGTTCCACCCCAAGCATGTTCCATCTAGTAACATTTCAGTAGTCAGCTCTAAAAATGTTCCGGGACAGGGGGTGGGGGAGGGATTTATCAAAATTTGTAACTTAAAGTTCGACTCCTGACCTTGAAGCCAATTAATGCCAATTTAATAATGAGGACAAGGTTTTTAGAAAAAGAAAAAGGGAGGTTTATTGCTTTGGTAACAAAGAAGAAACACAGGGAACCCTGCCCAGTGGTTGTGACTCTCTTGATCTGGAGGGACAAGGGGTTTTAATGGAGTTTCACTTGTTAACATGGGAGATACTCAGTTCTTAGGTCCCCAGCAGGCATTGCCCTCTGCAGTGGTTATACTCCAGGCAGCCAGCTAGGAGCTTCTCTCATCCTGCTTAACAAAGGGGGGTAAAGTTCATCGCAGTTCCTTAAAACAGAGTCCGAAAGAATATCAGGCTTACTTTCTTTGTTACCCATTTTCACGTCCAATATACTTATGTTTTTACCACAGAAATCACAGAACAAAACACACAAAACAAACAAGAAAAACATATAGAACACAGAACAAAACACAAAATACAGAAACCCGAACTTGAAACAAAAAACATAGGAGCAATGCAATGTCTTGCTAAAGCTCCGAAGTAGGACCACGTACATGCCAGTCATCACATCTCTACCATTCCAGATGAATTCCCTACAGAACAGAACAGAGGACAGAATGATTCTCATTACTGTACCGAAAACGAGTATATGTGAGCCTCCCCAGGACACCTCTATGTCATCAGAACAGATGATATTATAACATCTGATATCCTTTATAACGGATATCAGATGTTATAAAGGTGCCACTTAATTTTTGAGGCCTCCTCCACCAGGTGATTGCTAATAGTTTTAGTGCGGTGGTTCACCGCAGTGCTCCTGGGACCTAACGCTCACTCCATGACCTTGGAACAGCTCAAGATGTGCACCCACTAGAGTGGCTCTCCAGCCCGGAGCCCTGAAGGGAAGGCCAGATTCAGATTTTCCAGCAGTCTGGTCTTGTGATCTGGTCGGCAGGGTCATCTTGCTGGGGAACTCAAAAAAATTAGATGAGGACACAAAAAAAGAACACTGACTCCAACTAAAATCAAATTGAGGCAAGCTTATTATGTCAACCGGCTGGGCTGCCTCTCCATCCCAAAACGGCAGGAACAAGACAGCAACCCCGCCTTTCCTACAGCACAGCTATATAGCCCAGAAAGTTACACAAAATGGGGGTTACAGATAACAGAACTTTGACAAGCATCACAAAAATGGTAGTTCATTTATTTATTTATTTATTTTTTGGTGGCCCCAATATCAGAAATTATGAGGACAAATAGAGCCTCAGAGAGGGTCGTTGTCTGGCCAGGGAAGGCCAAAATTTATGATGTGTCACTAAAGTTTCAGCGAGGGCTGCTATCTGGTCAGAGAGTCAAGCATGGGTGAATTCAAGGCACGGGCAGGCATTCCAAGCAGGTTCAGAATTTGCAGTTATTTATAGTAAAGCCAAAATTAACTTTTTATGGCTTTGTGGCAAGATGGCTCCCAATTTTAATAAAAGATCAGGTTGGGTCTATCAACCCGTGTCCCTTACTTTTGGAAACTACTCTACCACCTCCAAGGTTGTGAACTCCTGAGCATTTTCCAGTACAGATATGTATTCACAGATTTTCTAACTCTTCAACTCTAATTGTGTCTTACTTGGGGCAAAGATAATTTCAAGGTATTGTGCTGGATGAGAGTGGAAAAATTTTTGTGCAGCACATATTTGCATACACATTGGATTCATTATCTAATTTTCCATTCAAAATACTGAATCCATGACACTAACCAAAACCAGACTAGACTCTGACTACTAATTCTAATATGATGGAGAAAAACAACCCAAAGAGAATAGAAATAGAAGCAGTTCAGAGTAGGCATGGTGTATAGTTAGACTTGCCTTTTGCCTGATAAAGTGTTGGTGTTATAAATCTAGTCAATTTTTAATTGAAATAGTTCTCCATGTGTTTTTAAAGTTAAAAAATATGTGAATTCCTGTCTCCCTTTCTCTGAAGGCTATTCAGCACATGTATTTTTTAGGTTCACATATAGAATCCTACATGGTATCACACATACATTCTTATGAGGTGGCTGACATGGCAGATACAAATCGTAAAAAGAGATCACTCCTCCTAAACACTGTTTCAACAGAAAATTCAATCTATGTGTTTGCTTCCTAGTTGAACAACATTATACATAAATACAAGTTCAGTAAAATAAATACTTTTGTATCTGTGAAAGATATATATTTCATGATGAATTTCGATTGGCATATGTATTGCTAATTTTTAATGTTCCTGTGTGTGTTTTGTGTGTGAGTGTGTGTATATGTATGTATATATATATATATATATATATATATATATATATATATATATATACACACACTCTCCAGATTTTTCAAAATATGAAATATATATGCCTTATTATACACTCCCCACATTCATTCATCTTCATGTATGTGGATTTATAATAAACTTTTCACAAGATTATTCTCAAAAATATTCATCCACCTGAAATACATATTTGTCTCCTAGTACTGAAAAATAACTTTAGTGAATGGTGCACACAAATCCTAATATTTCTACAGTATCTGACCCAGTTTAACATTAATGCAAGTAGATTCCTATGTGACAAGTTGTGTATTTTGACGTTCATTTTTATGCAACACTAGTACATTACTATTTCTTCAGTTTATGCACATCATAAGATATATATTTATCCACAAGTTCATAAATTTATAGACATTTGTTTCACTTTCAATTACTTCCTGCTTCAGAACACATGTATTCCTCCAGGTTTCTTTTTTTTTAAATTTTTATTGTTGGTTGTTCAAAATATTACATAGTTTTTGATATATCATATTTCACACTTTGATTCAAGTGGGTTATAAACTCCCATTTTTACCCCGCATACAGATTGCAGAAAAACATCAGTTACCCATCCATTGATTTACATGTTGCCATACTAGTGTCTGTTGTATTCGGCAGCCTTTCCTCTCCTCTACTATCCCCCTCTTCTTCCCTCCCCTCCCCTCTTCTCTCTCTACCCTCTCTACTGTTATTCATTTCTCTCCCTTGTTTTTTTTCCTCTTTCCCCTCACTTCTTCTTGTATGCAATTTTGTATAACCCTGAGGGTCTCCTTCCATTTCCATGCAATTTCCCTTCTCTCTTCCTTTCCCTCCCACCTCTCATTCCTGTTTAGTGTTAATCTTCTCAGGCTCTTTGTCCCTACTCTGTTATTAGTTACTCTCCTTATATCAAAGAAGACATTTGGCATTTGTTTTTCAAGGACTGGCTAGCTTCACTTAGCATAACCTGCTATAATGCCATCCATTTCCCTGCAAATTCTATGATTTTGTCATTTTTTAATGAAGAGTAATACTCCATTTTGTATAAAAGCCACATTTTTTTTTATCTATTCGTCTATTGAAGGGCATCTAGGCTGGTTCCACAGTCTTGCTATTGTGAATTGTGCTGCTATGAACATCGATGTAGCCGTGTCCCTGTAGCATGCTCTTTTTAGGTCTTTAGGGAATAGACCGAGAAGGTTAACAGCTGGGTCAAACGGTGGTTCCATTCCCAGCTTTCTAAGAAATCTCCATACTGCTTTCCAAATTTGCTGCACCAATTTGCACTCCCACCAGCAATGTACAAGTGGACCCTTTTCCTCACGTCCTCACCAGCACTTGTTGTTGTTTGACTTCATAATGGCTGCCAATCTTACTGGAGCAAGATGATATCTTAGGGTGGTTTTGATTTGCATTTCTCTGACTGCTAGAGATGGTGAGCATTTATTCATGTACATGTTGATTGATTGAATGTCCTCCTCTGAGAAGTGTCTGTTCAGGTCCTTGGCCCATTTGTTGATTGGGTTATTTGTTATCTAATTGTCTAATTTTTTGAGTTCTTTGTATACTCTGGATATTAGTTTGAGGAGTAAAGATTTGTTCCCAAGATGTAGGCTACCTATTTACTTCTCTTATTGTTTCTTTTGCTGAGAAAAAACTTTTTAGTTTGAGTAAGTCCCATTTGTTGAATCTAGTTATTAACTCTTGTGCTATGGGTGTCATATTAAGAAATTTGAAGCCAGACCGCACAGTATGTAGATCATAGCCAACTTTTTCTTGTGTCAGACACTGTGTCTCTGATTTGATATCAAGCTCCTTGATCCATTTTGAGTTAACTTTTGTTCATGGCAAGAGAAAGTGATTCAGTTTCATTTTGTTGCATATGGATTTCCAGGTTTCCCAGCAACATTTGTTGAAGCTGCTATCATTGCTCCATTGTGTGCTTTCAGCCTCTTTATCAAATATAAGATAGTTGTAGTTTAGTCGATTGGTTTCTGTGTCCTCTATTCTGTACCATTTGTCCAACCGCCTGTTTTGGTACAGTACCATGCTGTTTTTGTTACTATTGCTCTGTTGTATAGTTTGAAGTCTGGTATCACTATACCGCCTGATTCACAGTCTTTTCATGAGACTTCATTCCAAACGCATTATTTTCTATTTCCATAATCACCTTTGAAGCAAAACTCACATACACGTCATGATCAACCATAACCCTAATATTACCATTAGATGTATAACTGGTTGGAATGAAGGATTGTACATCAATATAGATTTTCTGTATATTTTCAGATATCAATTCAATCCATTATTTAAAGTTGGAAAAAGTTATATTATTTGTTCACAGTATGGTCTATTCATGCATTATGTCTATATTCATAGACACAGGGTACACCTTTTTATACCCCCAATACTTATTTATACATCTTCAAAATATTGCTCCCAGAAATGGTGGAAGAAATACTCATATCACCTGATGTACATATACATTTTATCAAAGTAATATTCTGGACACAATTACAAAGATCACACTTAAGTTTGTACCAAAGCCTAAATGGAAAGTGAGCATGGATCACGAAAAACATCCATGTCCAGGTTGCCTAATGGTCTCAAATGTCAACCCGATTGGTGACTACATATTTGTTTCTTCCTAAGATTATATATTCAACATCAAGCCAGTTGAAAATGTCTAATCCTATCACTCAGTTTATACTTTGCCTGATTTCCTAATGTCTCTATTATTATCTGCTTTCCTTCATATTTTCCCCAGTTCATCATTGTGACTGACTCTTCACATGTGCTCACATTTACACTCACTCTGTACCCAAAACCCTATTGCTAAAGATTTTTTGGACCAAATCCTATATTCACTCTTCCGACTAATTCCTAATCCTACCGACTATCCCTTTTTGAGTGGATGTTCTCTTCGACATTCAATCATCCAAGGTACAAGGAACGCTACCATTGTATATTGATTAATCTGAGACATCTGTGCAGAATATAATTCAAAGCTAAGTATCCCAGGCAAGGGCCCAAAGACCTTCTGGGCTTCAAATTTTACCTAGATTTCTGTATTCATACTTATATTACACTTATATTCCTATGAATATTTCAGGTTCCCAATACCATAATTCATCCCGTAGAATGATTCCTAACCCAAATGGAACATGATATTAACCCTAACCATACACTGTTCCCTCAATCTAACTTTACGAAAGAGCAGGGACAGAGTTGGTCTTACAATACAGGAATTTAGAGGATCCTCCACCTGCTGAGAACCTCAAAGGTCAACAAAGAAATGATCCCTGGAGAAGATATAGGCAGCTATGAAGGACCTGTGAAAGCAAAAGTCATATTCCATGGCAAACAACTTGGTCAGATGAAGGGATGTGTCTGAATCAACATTTCTCTTCTTAATGTATAGAAGATGGACCAAACCAGGCTTGAACTCTGGTGTGATTCCCCTTACAGACTGAGTTCTGGAACTGACATCAGAAAAATATTGCCATTAATTGTGTTAGGATTTTAGGAGGCAACGCATGAGAGTCGCCCTTGGAAAGAAAAGTGAGATCTAGGAACAGGGTGGCTTTCCACAGAGCACTGGGAATCTCAGCCAGAATATCACATGATTTTATTTTGAAAGACGTGGCAGCCATAGTTGACAGTCAAAACACACATGGACCTCACATTGTAGACTGCAATAGGCCTGGCTTCATGTGACCTATTGGCCACTTTTTGGGAAGCCTTGCCTGTGAGAGTTCTCCAGAGTTTTCATTGAAATGAGCTTCCCCACCATTTAATGGTTCCTGAATGAATTGTAACCCACAGTGCCTTCAACATCTTCCTTGAAAAACGGCTAGATAAATTCCATGAAATTTTTGAAATTCCCAAGACCAGGTGGCACTGGAGAACCTTTGGATGTCCTGTTGCTGATCATGAGTGTACCAGACAGTGCCTTGATTTACTGGGTTTCATGAAAATGGTGTAGAACAGATTTGCCAGTAAGTTGGAGCCTGCTGATTAGTGGGCCTAGAGCAGTGGTGTGCAGGTGTGTGATAATACATCTGTTGTGGGGCCATGTGGATCTGCCATTAGCTTCCAAATGGCTTGTGATTGACATGGTGTAGCCAACAGAAGCTTATTTGTAAATGCATCTTGTTATATGGAGAGATTTCAGGGCAATGTTCAGAATCATGTTGCTATGTATAAGGGGGCAAGCTCTGTGGGATATTAGCCTGGTTGATGCATTCCCCTGCAGACCCTGACCCAACACACGTGACAGAACCCGCTCCAGCACTGTGTCCCAGTTGAACTCCTTGTATTTTGTGGAGCAAATATGAAATTCCCAATGCAGCAGGAAGAAAAACCACGAAAAGTGGAGGACGAAAAAATGGCTTCACTGTCCACACGGGGAGACACTTAGCGCACAGTGGCCACATTTTACCAACAAAGAGCGAATTCAGCACTGCTGCCTCATGTTCATTGGAAAAGAAGAAACCATGTCCTCCAGGTCACATAGATGCAGACGCAGCTTTGATGGTCTCATTAGAAAAGAATCTAAAGCTCCTGACAACAATATATATTTCAAGTGTCAAACCTCAGAGGCAGTTCCTCAAGAAGTCTTTAGGCCGAAAGAGCTCCATGTTTGTGGAATGTTTACCCTGTCCCTTACTTTTGGAAATTATTCTACCACATCCAATGTTGTGAAACCCTAAGCATTTTACATTCCATATATATATTAACAGATTTTTTTACTCTTCTCCTCTATTTGTGTGTTATTTGTGGCAAAAGTAATGTCAAGGCATTATTCTGGATGAGAGTGGGAAGATTGTTTTGTAGCACATATTTGCATACACATTGGATTCATTTTCCTATTTTCCATTCGAAATACTGCATCCCTGACACTAATCCATACGCTACTAGACTCTGACTACTAATCCTAATATGATAAGGAAAACACCAAAACAGAATAGAAATAAAAAATTTCAGAAGAGGCATGGAGTATAGTTGGACTTGCCTTTTGCAGGATAAAAGGCAGCTGTAAAAAATCTAGTAAATTTTTAATTGAAATAGTTCTCCATGTGTTTTAAAGTTAACAAATATGTGAATTTCTGTCTCCCTTTCTCTGTACCCTCTTCAGCACATGTATTTTTATATGCACATATAGAATCCTACCTGGTATAACACGTACATATTTGTGAGGTGGCTGACTTGGCAAATACAAGTTGTGAGAAGAGATCACTCAGCAGAAACACTGTTGGAAGTGAAAATTCACCCTATGTGTGAGCTTCCTAAGAGATCAAGATTATACATAAATCCATGTTCAGTAAAATAAATAATTTTTTCATCAGTGGATGATATATATTTCATGATGAATTTCGATTGGAATATATATTGCTAATTGTTAATGTCTCAGTGGTTTTATATATATATATATATATATATATATATATATATATACACTCTCCAAACTATTCAAAATATGAAATATATGATCTACATATACATTTTATCACAGAAATATTCTGGACAAAAAATGCAAAAGACACAATATGATGGTATCAAAGCCTAAATGGAAAGTGAACATGGATTACTAAAAACATCCATGTCCAGGTTCCCTAATGCTCTCAAATGTCAGTCATATTGGTGACTACATATTTGTTGCTTCCTAAGATTATATATTCAAACTCAACCCTGTTGAAAATGTCTAGTCCTATGATTGACTTTATACCTTACCTGATTTCCTAATCTATCTAATGATATCTGCTTTCCTACATATTTTTCCAAGTTCACCATTGTTACTGACACTTCACATGTGCTGACATTGACATTCACTCTCTAAACAAAACCCTATTGTTAAAGAACTTTTATTCCAAATCCTATACACACTCTTCTCCCTAAAACTTCCAACTATCTTCCTATTCCTACCTACTATCCCTTTTTGACTAGATGTTCTCTTCAACATTCAATCGTCCAAGGTACAAGGTCCTATGCCATTGTATATCGATTTATCTGAGATATCTTAGTAGAATGTACTTCAAAGTAAAGTATCCCAATCAAGGGCCCAATGCCCTTCTGGGCTTCAAATCTTACTTGGATTTCTGTTTTCATACATATATTTCACCTCTATATTTTTATAAATCTTAAAGGTTACCAATATTATAATTCATCCAGCAGAATGACTCTTTACCCAAATCAAAAATGTTATTAACCCTAACCATACACAGTTCCCTCAATCTAACTTTACAGAAGAGCAGGGACAGAGTTGGTCTTAAAATACAGGAATGTAGGTGGTCTTCCTCCAGCTGAGAACCTCAAAGGTCCATGAATAAATGATCCCTGAAGAAGATGTAGGCAGATATGAAGGACCTGAGTGAGCAAAAGTCATCATTCATGGCAAAAACCTGGTCAGGATAAAGGGTAGTGTCTGAATAAGCCCCTCTTTTCTTAATGTAGAGAAGATGGACAAAACCAGGCCTGTGTGGAGAGCTGTTCCCGGGTGCCTATGGTTGATATTGCATTCTAACTTGTGAAAGTGTCACAGGAAGTAGGGGCAGCCTCCATCTCATGGGACCATTGGAAGCAACTATTAGGTCAAAGTGGTTGCCAAGGTAGTGGCCTCATTCAGTTTCTGAAGAAAGTGACCTCACCACACTTCCTTGTTGATGGAACTCTCTGAACATGGGATCCAGGAAGCCAGGCACCCAGAGCCAGTCCCAGTCCCAGTCCCAGTCCCAGTGGTCTCACTTGTTTGGATTTAGCATGGACAGATTCACTCTTTCTTGGTACCTACTGATGTGAGGATGGCCAAATGTGAGAAAAGCTCTGAAGAGGGGTCTTTCCTGAGAAAGCAGGTAGTGGCTCACCGCTGACCCTTGACAACTTCACAGAGTTGGACAAGGAGATCAGTTCTGAGACAGAACAGGTCATTTCAGGGGAACATAGTGTGGCCCACCAGTCAGAGGACACTCCAGATTGTCATAGACCTAGTTGCAGGAAGTAGGTGACTTTGAGGGTGTGGGTGTGAGTTTGCGGATTTTGTCTCATGTTCTGAGAATAGGTAGGAATGGCGGTTTGTTGGGTTTGGAGTGAATAACTTCTGTTCATGTATGTGGATTTATAATCAACTTTTAACAAGATTATACTCAGAAATATTCATTCACCTGAAATACATATTTGTTTCCTAGTACTGAAAACTAACTTCAGTGAATGGTGCATATAACTCCTAATATTTCTACAGTAACTGACCCAGTTTAACATCAATGCAAGTAGATTCTTATGGGACATGATATGTGTTTTGGAGTTCGTTTTAATTCAACACTGGTACATTACTATTTCTTAAGTTTATGCACATTACAGTATATATATTTCATTCACAAGTTCAGAAATTTATAAGCATTTATTTCACTTTCAATCACTTCCTGCTTCAGAAAACATGTATTCCTCCATGTTTCTTGACTGGTCTTTTCATGAGACTTCTTTCCAAACACATTATTTTTGATTTTCATAATCATTTTGAAGCAAAACTCACACATTCTTCATGAAAAGCCATAACCCTAATATTACAATTAGACGTATAACTAGTTGTTATGAATGATTCTATATCAAAATATGATTTCTTATATATTTTCAGTTATCAATTCAATCCATTATTTAAAGTGGAAGCAGTTATATTATTTATTAACTGTATGGTCTATTAATGCATTATCTCTCTATTCATAGACAAGGGGTACACCTATTTTACCTTAGATACTAATTTATACATCTTCAAAATATTCCTAAAAGAAATGGTGGAAGAAATACTCATGTCACCAGATCTACATATACATTTTATCACAGTAATATTCTAGACAAAAAAAAGTCACCCTTAAGATTGTACCAAAGCCTAAATGGAAAGTGAGCATGGATTACATAAACTTCCATGTCCAGGTTGCCTAATGCTCTCAAATATCAATCCTATTGGTGACTACATATTTGTTTCTTCCTAAGATTATATATTCAACCTCATGCCTGTTGAAAATGTCTAATCCTATCACTCATTTTATACTTTACCTGATTTAGTAATGTCTCTATTTATATCTGCTATCCTACATATTTCCCCGGTTCATCATTGTGACTTACACTTCATGTGTGCTGAAATTTACATTCACTCTCTAACCGAAACCCTATTGCTTAAGAAGTTTTGGTCTAAATCCTATACTCACTCTTCTTTCTAAACCTACCGACCATCTTCCTAATTCTACCTACTATCCCATTTTGAGTGGATGTTCTCTTTGACATTCAATCATCAAAGGTACAAGGTCCTATGCCATTGTACATCGATTTATCTGAGACATTTGTGCAGAACATAATTCAAAGCTAAGCATACCAATTAAGGGTGCAATGCCCTTCTGGGCTTCATATCTTCCCTGGATTTCTGTTTTTATACTTATATTTCACATATATATTCTTGTAAATATTATAGTTTCCCAATACCATTATTCATCGTGCAGAAAGATTCCTAACCCAAATTGAACATGTTATTAACCCTAACCATACACTGTTCCGTCAATCTAACTTTACAGAAGAGCAGCGACAGAGTTGGTCTTACAATACATGAATGTAGGCGATCTTCCACCTGTTGAGAACGTCAAAGGTCCATGCAGAAAGGATGCCTTGAGAAGATGTGGGCAGCTATGAAAACTTGAGAGAGAAAAGTCATCTTCTATGGCAAAAAACCTGGTCAGCATGAAGGGATGTGTATGCATCAGCCTCTCTCTTCTTAATGTAGAGAAGATGGTCCAAACCAGTCCTAGGTGGAGAGCTGTTCCCGGGTGCCCATGGTTTATATACCATTCTAACTTGTGAAAATGTCATAGTAAGTAGGGGCAGCCTCCATATAATGGGACACTTGAAAGCAACTGTTTGGACAAAGTGGTTGCCAAGGAAGTGACCTCATTCAGTTCCTGAAGCATTGACCTACCTCACTTCCTTGGTGATGGAACTCTCTGAACTTGGGATCCAGGATGCCAGGCACCTGGAGCCAGTCAAGTCTCAGGCCCAGGGGTTTAACTTGTTTGGATTTACAAAGGAGAGTGTTAGTCTTTCTTGGTACCTTAAGATATGAGGATGGCCAAATACCAGGAGAGCTCTGAATAGGGGCCTTTCCTGAGAAAGCAGGTAGTGGTTGGCCACTGGCTCCTGAAAACTTCACAGAGTTGGGAAAGAAGAGCAGATCTGAGACAAGACAGGCCATTTCGGGGGAACATACTGTGGCACACCAGTCAGAGGAAACTCTGGATAGTCACAGAGTTTAATGGGGGAAGGATGTGCCTTCGTGGGTGTGGGTGTGATTTTGTGGTTTTGTCTCATGATCTGAGAATAGGTAGGAAAGGCATTTTTTTCTTTGATTTGTAGTGGACTGCTTCTAGTAAGACGTTTGACAAGGCGAGTGTTTCTATGTCTGTGTATGCTACTGTGTCCGTGGTTGTAGACATTAGAAAAGAGAATGCAACAATTGATGTGTCCTGTATAGTAGAAAGCTTCCCAGCATTCATCCTGCCCAATTTATGAATGGACTGCCGCTTGCCTTATAAATGGGCAACACCTGCTAACTTCCTAAGTTCCTGTTTTCTTCCTGAATTCTCGCCACTCTCCAGAATAGACTCATGGTTTTTGTCCAAAATATGTACCACCTCCAAGCTCTGTGACATGTCCATGTACTGGATAGCTGGAGGGAATGGCGAGCATCTCAGAAAACTCAGATATCAGTGTGACCAGGAAAGTCTCAGTGGAGAAACCCTGCTTTGGACTTTTTCTTACCTATTGTTCTGTTGCCCTGAATGTCAGGAAGGTCTTTGCCTCAGGCCACCCCTTTGTGAACCCTGAAGAAAACAGTTTTCAAATGGAAATGAATGGGCATCACCTGTGGCTCTTTGCTTAATTGCTTTGGAAAAGGATGTGTCTGAATCAGCCTCTTGGCCCTGTGTGAGGCTGTGGCTTAGATTCTCAGCACCTGATTAATCCAAAGACAGATCCCATGTGTGCATCGAAAACCAAAATTGCCAAAAGAGCAGTTATTGTGAATGAAGTCTCTTGACTTCATTTCTAAGGTTCCTGAGGCTCATCAAGTGAGAATAGGCATCCTTTGGGTAAAATGAGTTCTTCAAAGCCCTGTGGAGGCTAGCCCAGAGGTTTTTGGTTTGTCTCATGACTCCCAATCATATAAAGAATCTATACCTGACATTCAGTAGGCCTCAAATTGGAGATGCAGAGCAGTATTAACAGTAGGCCTATTTGATCACTCCTGGTTCACAAGAAGGGTTTCCAGGCCACCCGGACTTTAGGCAAATGAGTGGCAAGGGAGCTTATTTTTCACACCGTCTTGGGCTGCACCCCTCATGGAAAACTCCAGCCAGAAGTTATGATGAGTGTCTATATGTAAGAAGATGAGGGCCCTGTGGGTGTGTTTTGGTTTTCATTGTGGTCATTTTTGTGGCGGTTGGAAGAGATGACTGGGCCTACCTGGGCTTGAACTCTGGTGTGATTCCTCTTAGAGACTGAGTTCTGGAACTGACCTCAGAGAAGTACTGCCATGAAATGTGTTGGGATTTTAGAAGGCCACGCATCAGAATCGCCCTTGGAAACTGAGATAGAGGTCCAGGGAGGCTTTCCACAGGGCACTGGGAATCTCAGCCAGGATATCACATGATTTTATTCTTAAAGACTTGGCAGCCAAAGTTGAGAGTCTAAACACACATGGACCTCACATTGTAGACCTCAGTGATCCTGGCTTCATGTGAACTTTTGGCCACTCTTTGGGAAGCTTGCCTGTGAGTGTTCTCCAGAGATTTCATTGAAATGAGCTTCCTCACCATATAATGTTTCCTGCATGAATTGAAACCCACAGTAACTCCAACTTCATCCTTCAAAAATGGCTAAATAAATACCATCAAATTTCTGAAATTCCCAGACCAGGTGGCACTGGAGAACCTTTGGATATCCTGTTGCTGATCATGAGTGAAAGAATTCCCCACACAAAGACACTTCGCTAGGAGTATTCCAATTTTATTGCAAAAAGCTGTGTGCTTACATAGAACTAAAGGGGTGATGGTAGGGCTTAGATAAATGGCAGGGCACCAATTTATTGGCAAGTTCTTTCAGATATCAGCTCCGGAGCCAAGGAATTAGTTCTCATTGGGGCTAAGGTTCCCCGCCAGAGAGATTTGAAATTGGCGCCGACGGGAGAGTTCACACGGGCGGGAACTTTTTGCATCACTGCAGAAAAGAGGAAGGTAGGAAGAAAAAGTCCTTAGTCACCATGTTGGGGTTTTTACTCTGGGGAATGGCTGCCGTTTATACTTTTCCCAACATTCCTCCCTTTTTGTTTTCTTAGGAAGTGTGGCGTCGTTGGTCAGATCCGGCTGCTTCTTGCTGTTTGGGGGCGCTGTGGGGCCTAGAATGGGAAGTGGAGGAATTCTCGGGGGGCAGGTCTGGGGATATCATGGCAGCCAGAAAGAAAACCCAGTGGCTACAGACAGCTACTTCCATAGCGGTGAAGTCTATGAAAGTTCCCTGAAGCCTCAAGTTGTCGATGGCATTGAACCAGTCCTGGATGGAGGAGTTTGTTGGTATCAGTCACTGGTCCTGTTTCAGAGACTCTGGGAAATACTGGAAGCGTTGCCTGGACATGGCATCACCAGCACCTGAAGAAGATCAGAGCGAATAAAAACAGAATTAAGATAAAAATTAAAGCAAAGGTCAATTTTTGGCAGAAGTACCATGTTGGGGGACTGACAGAGAAGAGGCCAATGGCCATGAGGAAACTTAGAAGGACATAAAGACTCATTAATCCAGGATGGCAGATTAAAAGGTTCTCCGAGCTCGTTGTCTCTCGCCGTCTGATGTCCGTTGCATTCCATCGTGCCTGGTAGTGAGCTTCAGCACTGAGTGAACTGTTCTCTTGGAGATGTTGGGGGTTCATCAGTCATCAGAGGCTGCTAGTGCCTAAGCAAAAGCTGGTTGAATGTTTGATTAGAAATTTTTTTTCAGTTGGGTTTGAAGGCACTTCATTATGCAGGGCAAGAGAGCACAAAAAAGGAGCATCCCAATAAGGGGCCCCAAGATTGGTAGTAAGTACATGGCAAGAAAGGATTGGAAGCAATTGGGTTGATAATTCCTGCAATTTAACAACATTTTTTTCTATTAGGCCAGATTCATTAACATAATGACAACATTCCTCTCTGAGGAACAGGCATGTTCCCCCTTTTTCTGCAATGAGAAGATCAATTGCCCTTCGGTTCTGTAAAGCCAGTTGTGCCAATGAAGTAACCGTCACTGCAAGGAGCCCAGAAACTGAGCAGTGTTATCAAGTGCTTCCTGCAGTTTTTGTTGCAGGTCATTGGATGCCCATAGAGCATGACCTATAGCTTCACCAGAGAGTTCGAGACTCGCCGCTGAGGTTGTTAATGTGAGGCCTACCAGAACCGGCAGAAAGACTGCCCTAAGGGTGCAGGAAGGTAGGGCCACCTGTCGGAATTCGATGGGAGTATACAAAGACAGCTGAGGAACTACCGTAACCAAGAAACAGATGCCAGAGACATTGATCGTTGAGGTACTTATAGACCCGTTACACCAGAGAAAATGTCCAGGTTTCATAAATCAGGGCTCGATGGGGTGCTAAAGCTCAAGGAACAAATGGGTAAAGAATTCATTATTGTCAGGTGGAAACAGATGAAAGGAAATAAAGTATTGGTGGAACAACTTTCCCATAGTGGGATACGTGTCACATGTAGGGGTTTTCCTTTCTTAGAGAAATTGTAGGTTTTTGCTGAAATATTTCCTGCCGCTAATGGGACCGCTGCTAGAAGTGGACGACTAAGTGAAGCACAGAGAAAGAACTGAGAAGTAGGCACAGAAAGAGGGGTGGAGTTTAATAATCAAAGAGTTTGGTGTAGCAAATTGAGCCATGTGGGAGGGGGACCTGAGGGGGTTGAAGGCTCTGAATCCTCTTTAAATGAGCTATGGATAAGATCTCGAAGTTTTGATTCTGACTCCTTAATATGTTCGACTACCTGGATGGTTGCCTTAGGTGGCGTAATCAGGGTGCGGCCAACAGTCATCCACATTGTGGGTCTGGCTGAGGTTGTCCGAGCATAGACAGCAAACTCAACATAGTCCCAACGTTTGGACTTGGGGTCAGGTATATCTAAAGTATACCATCCATTGTTATTGGATGAAGAGCCTTTATGCCACTTTAGGTAACTAGAAGTCCACCCTTCATGGTAACCAAGTGAGTGGTAAGAATAGCTACCACGTTCATGATGGAACCTGCATGACTTATAGGGGCACCCATTATATATCTCAGGCCACCAATGACAATAGTCTTTGGTTTGATGAAAAAGGAAGCAAATGAAAGGCCAGTTCCAGCTACCAGGGACGAAGGTCCTTGAAGGTGACAATTTTAGGGAAATAGATGTGCAGTTGTGGATGAAGCAAGCAGTTGCATCCACTGCGTGGACATTCTGCATGCCATGTTCTGAGTATCATTCCCGAAGAGTGAAAAAATACATTGTAGCAGAGGAGGGTAGATACCAGTCCTGATAGAGCACAGAAAATAAGCAGAGCACAAAAAACCAGCAGTTAGAGAAGACTAGGGTGTTGGGAGAGCTCATTGTGCCTTCTTTAAGAGGAATTGTTCTGCGGGAAACACCGTGTTAGCCGCAACTTAAATGGGTGAGATGGGAGTGGAGAGCAGGAGTAAAGGGGAGGTTCAGGAGGTGATTCTTGGAGTTCCTCTGGGGTGGTCCTGTCGTCATCAGGTGGGCCTCTTGGTGATATGGCTACAACCTAGATATGTGAATCCAAGGGGTGAGACAGTTGTCTGATAAGGAGAGTTAGGTGGAGTTGGGGGTACAGAGAATGACAGGATAGGGGCCTTCGCATTTTGGGGCAAGAGGCCCGTTCTCCTCTGGGGTATTATAATAGACTAGACTCCCAGCTGTTAAGGGAGGAGTGTTTGGAGTGGGGACTGGGTCCAGAAGAAGCCAGTCCTGATATTTCCAGAGTTCCGAGCGAAGATAAAACAAGAGAGGCAAAGACAAATCTCGGGTGAGAGGTCCTTGTGAAATGACCAACCCAGGGGGGATAAGAGGTCTTGAATACCTTATCTCAAAGGGAGACAGTAAAGATGGTTTCTTAGGTAGAGCTCTGATTCGAAACAAATCCAAGGGAAGGAGTTTGACCCAGTCTAAGTTTAATTCCATTGTCAATTTGGTAAGGACTTCCTTTAGAGTACGATTTACCCTTTCCACTTTCCCTGAAGCCTGAAGGTGATATGGAAAGTGAAAATGTCACTTGAAGGAGAGGGCTTGAGAGACCTTTTGTGTGATCCTAGAAATAAACTCAGGGCCATTGTCAGATTGTAGGAAAGTGGGCATTCCAAACCTGGGGATGATGACTGTCAGAAAGATTGAAGCTACAGTGGAAGCCTTTTATTGGAAATGGGAAATGCCTGAACCCAACCAGAGAAAGTGTCCACAAAGACAAGGAGGTATTTAGTGTGCCATACTTTGGGCATGTTGGTGAAGTGTACCTGCCAGTCAGCAGTGGGAATGTGTCCCCGGGCTTGGTGGGAAGGGAAAGGTTTGGGCCTTAAAAAAGTATGAGGGTTGGTCCGCTGAAAGATCTGACAATTAGAGGCTATATTCTGTAGCATGGCTTTGTCAGAGGGGGTGAGGGAGAAGAAGCTCTGTAAAAAGAGGGTCAAAGACTGAGAATCGGAATGGAATAGAGTATAAAGGAACTTGAAAAGATCCTTGTTCTTACTGGAAGAAGTAGTGGCTTCAGATGAGATGTCTAAAGTGGCCATTATATGTCCCCCAATGGGGGCAATAACTGGAAGTGGTGGCAGCCATTCGTGCCGCCTGGTCAGCTTTGGCATTGCTCTCAGTGATAAGAGAGCCGTCCTTCTGATGGGACCTACAATGGACAACTCCCAACTGGGTGGGAAAGTGGGAGGCCTCTATCAGATTGCTTATAAGAGCCGAATTAGTGATCACATTACCTTTGGTGGTAAGTAGTCCTCGCTCCTTTCATATTGCAGCATGGGAAAATAAGATATGGAAGACATATTTTGAGTCAGTATAAAGGGTGAGGGATTTGCCTTGTGCTAGAAGGCAGGCACGAGTGGCTGCTATGAGTTCAGTCTGCTGGTTGGTAGTTCCTGAAGGTAGAGCTTTGGCCTCTATAATCTCAGTGGCTGAAACTCCAGTGTATCCAGAGTAATGAGTGCCATTCTGCCTAAAGAAACTGCCGTCAGTGAACCAGATAAGGTCAGGCTTGGTGAGTGGTCCCTCAGAAATTGAAGAATGACAGGGAAGGAAATCATCTAAGGTTTCCAAGCAATTATGAATTGTTGTGTTAGACGTGGGAGTCATTGGGAGCAGTGAGGCAGGGTTCAGTGCAGAGCAGGGGAGGAAAGTAATATTAGGGTTTTCCAGAAATGAAGTGGGGAGCGACAGAACTCTGGATGGAGGAAGGGTTTGAAGGCCCTTATAAGCTAAAAGATCCTTCAAGTGATGTGGGGAGTGAATAGTATCAAGGGGCCCCAAAAGTCAGCTTAGAGGCTTCTTTGTGTAAAATTTGTTCAGCAGCCAGAGCTTTTAAGCAAGGGGCCTACCCACAGATTGTATGGTCTACTTTATTGGACATATATGCCAGAGGTGCAAATGTAGGCCCATAGTTTTGACCTAAGACCCCAAATGCTTGCTCCCCTTTTTCAGGGACATATAGATGAAATGGTCTTGAAATATCAGGAAGGTGCAAGGCAGGTGCCTTTAAGAGGAGTTGCTGAAGCCTGCAGAAGTGGTAGTTAGGGGAGGAGGCAAGAGATTCATTAGGGGGTCCCTTTGCTAGGTCATACAGGCTTTTGGCTAGAAGAGATAATTTGGGATCCAGGCCCTAAAATAAACGCTAGTCCTAGGAATAATAGTATTTCGGCTTTCGTATGGGGCACTGGAAGATCAGAAAGGAGTTGCCTCCTATCCAGTGTTATTTCCTTTTTCCTAGGTGTAAGGCAAAAAACAAGATAGATGAGAAAAAACTGGAAAACAGGCCTTGTGGGAGACACACCTATATCCCTTGTATGCTAGGAAATTAAGAAGCTGAGCAGTGTGGGATTGAGAGTGTTCCCAAGAGGGACTACATAGAAGAAGGTCATCGACATATTGAAGGAGAGTAGAGTCAGGACAGGTCGGGTGAAAGGATGTGAGGTCCTGGGCAAGAACTTGGCCAAAGAGATGGGGCCTATCCCTGAATCCCTGTGGGAGGACAGTCAGGTAAGCTGACGAGAATGGCGGGTGTGAGGGTCAGTCCACGTAAAAGCAAAGATATCCTGAGATTCTGATGACAAGGGAATAGAAAGAATGCATCTTTGAAATCTAGGATCAAGAAGTGGGTAGTAGTGGCATGGATCTGAGAGAGGCAGGGGTAAGGGTTGGGCACTAGCGGGTGGATGGGGACCACAGAGGAGTTGACAAGGTGAAGGTCTTGAACCAGCCTGTAGGACCCGTTAGGTTTCTTAACTGCCAGAATGGGGGGTGTTGAAAGGAGATTGTGTAGCCTAAGATACCCCTTTCATAATAAATCCTGGATGATGGGTTCTAATCCGAGGAAGGCTGTGGTTGTGAGTAGATATTGTGGTTGACTAATATATCTTGAAGGGTCGTGTAAGACAATATGAATAGGACTTCATTTAGCCATAGAGGGTGTAGTTGTGTCCCAAACCTCAGGGTTAACTGGTTTAGATAGTCGTGGGAGACTGCATGAAGGAGGTGTATTTGCCCCTAGGAACATCATGAGGAAATGAGAGGTAGAATAATGTGGGGTGATATGCGAATGGTGACTTTTAATAGTGAGAGTATGTCATTAAGACATGACGGCCATCTGGGGTTTCTGGGTCGAGTTTTGTGTACTGTTGAAGGGCCTTGGTTAGTCTATCCTGGAAATCTGAAGGTGTTTCCTCCTTCCTTTGAATGACCTCCTGCACCTTTTGAAAGTTAACAGCCTTGCGGGTGGCCTTTTTCAGCCCCGCCAAGAGACAGGATGTAAAAAGGTCACGAAACTCTAAGCCTTCACGGGGTCTTGTAATCCCATAGGCGATCCTGCTCTGGGACAGCATGAGGGCCTGTGGGCTGGGTAGGATTGGTCCTATGATTTTCATCAGCATGGGCTTGGGCTAGCTCCCAGACTCATTGCCTTTCCTTGGGGAGAAGTGTATTGGCCAAGAGCATGTAGATGTCATGATGAGTGAGGCTACATACTTGCAGGACCCATTGAAAACTCCCGAATGTAAGTGGTGGGGTCAGTGGTGAAAGAGCCTAACTTCCTCTCTAGCTGAGTAATGTCCGACATGGAAAACGGAACGTGGACTCTGATGACACCCTCGGGACCAGCTACCTCACGAAGGGTGCAATTGTCTTGGGGGTGGGAAGGAGTCCCTTAGACCTGGTAACAGGAGGACTGAAAGAGGAAGGCGGTGAACAGGAAGGAGAGGGAGAGGAAGGGAGTGTCTCTGTGGAGGAGGAGGAGGTGGGAGCAGGCAGAAGAGGGCGGAGGAAAGAGGATGAAACGGAAGGCGGAGGATCCATGAATTAGGCAGAGGAAGAGGAAGGTATAGCGGGGAAGAGAAGGGGCAGATGGGGCTGGGGATAAGGTGGGGGTTCATCTGCTTGGTCGAATGAGGAAGAATCTGTGAGTCAGGAATAGAAGTAGGGGAAGAGAGGGTTTTCAAGCAAAGAGGACCTGAGAGGGAGGGCAAAAGGAGCAGAGAGCAGGGTGCTGTGTGTGAAGGCTAAAATCTTAAATGCAGGGAATCTCCCTCCACTTTTTCAGATGCTGGCAGTAGTTAAAAAGGTCCCGGAAGAGGTTTGGATCTAAGGAGCCTTCTGGTGGCCAATGATTGCCATTATCCAGTGGATATGTAGGCCAATCATGGGTACAGATTTTGATTAAAAAGTTTGATGTCTGGTGTGAGGGAGAGTGTGGCCAGATTTTTTATTAAACATTTGAGAGGTGAGTCTTCAGGTGCAGACTAAGAGGTGCCCATAGTCACAGGGAGAGATGGGGAGAGAGAGAGAGAGAGAGAGAGAGAGAGAGAGAGAGAGAGAGAGAGAGAGATAGGAGTAAGCAAGAAAGACAAAGAGAAAACCCGGGCTTAAACGGCTTCCAGGAAGCTCAGGGCAAACAGGGTCAGGTGGGCGTCCCAAAATGACAAGCCATCACGAGGAAATACAGAGGGCACTACCTGGTCATCACCAGGGAAGTGCGATCTGTGAAACCAAAAGGAATTGGAGCCAAGGGCAACCTGACGTCAGGAAAGTTTTCAACTGCAGCAGAAGAAGTCAGTAATGAAAACAAAACTCTGGCTCTGACAGAATGGAATTCCAGGCCGGGAGTTCAGTTTTCGCAGAGCAGAGAGGCAGCTTCAGCCAGACACAGCAACCCCACAGGATACAGCAACTCTAGCCGGCAGCAGCAGCGGCAGTGGAGCAGGAAAATCCATAAAGCCTCTCCGTGTAAACTCAGAAGCCTCATGCCCCAAAAAGAAACGAAACACCAGAGGGTCCACTGCAACTAGTAAAGGTCTTAGTGGGAGGAATTCCCTCTCCCCTACCAGGCATCTGGAGTGGTGCCTGACGATCACTGTCACAAAACCAGTGGCAGCCTGAAGGGAGTTGGCGAGCCGGGGTCAGGGGAGGATTACCTTACATCAGATCAGTGGTGAGTGCAGAAAGCTGGCGTCTGAAAAGAGAGGACTAGGCAGAGTGTCTCGGCGGAGTGGGGGACGGGGCTCTTGTTGAAAAGAGCTCACCTGTATCCTCTCACGGGGCACCAGAATGAAAGAACTCCCCATGCAAAGACACTTCACCAGAAAATTCCAATTTTATTGCAAAAGCTGTGTGCTTATATATAACTAAGGGGAGATGGAAGGGCTTAGATAAATGGCAGGCAACCCATTTATTCGCAAGTTCTTTCAGATATCACCTCACCGGAGCCCAGGAAATTTGTTCTCATTGGGGCTAAGGTTCTCCGCCAGCGAGATTTGAAATTGGAGGAGGCGGAGAGTTCACACGGGCGGGAACTTTTTCACGCCACTGCAGGAAAGAAGAAGGTAGGAAGAAAAAGTCCTTAGGCGCCATGTTGGGAATTTCTCTGGGTTATGGCTGCCGTGTATACTTATTCCCAACAATGAATATACATACAGTGCCTTGATTGACTGGTTTTCATAAAAATGGTTTTTAACAGAGATGCCAGAAAGTTTGCATCCCTGCTGAGTAGTGGGCCTAGAGCAATGGTGGGCAGGTGTGTGATAAAACATCTGTGGGGTGGCCATGTGGATCTGCCATTGGCTTCCAAATGGCTTGTGACTGACATGGTGAAGCCAGCAGACCCTTATATGTAAAGGCATCTTGATATATGGAGAAGTTTCCGGACATTGTTCAGAATCAGGTTGCTATAGTCAAGGAGGCAAGCTATGTCGGATAGAAGTCTTGTTCTTTTATTCTCCTGCAGACCTGACCCACCACACGTTACAGAACTTCCTCCCGCACTGTGTCCCAGTTTGAAAACCTTGCATATCATGAAGCCAAATACAAAACTCCCAGTGCAACAGCAAGAAACACCATGAAAATGGAGATGACCATATGGTTTCACAGTCCACATGGTAGACATTTAGCCCCCAGTGGCCACAGTTTTACCTAAAAAGACAGAATTCAGCACTGCTGACTCATGTTCATTGAAAAAGAAGAAACCATGTCCTCCAGGTCTCATAGATTCAGTCAGAGCTTTGATGGTCTCACTAGAAAGGAAGCTAAAGCTCCTGACAACAACATATGTTTCAAGTGCCCAACCTCACAGGCAGATTCTCAAGAATTCTCTAGGCCAGTAGACCTCCATGTTTGTGGAGTGTTACCCTGTCCTTTACTTTTGGAAACTCCTCTACCACTTCCAAGGTTTTGAACTCCTGAGCATATTCCATTCCAGATATGTATTCACAGATTTTCTAACTCTTCTCTTCTAATTGTGTCTTACTTAGGGCAAAGGTATTCTCAAGGCATTGTTCTGGATGAGAGTGGGAAGATTTTTGTGTAGCACATATTTACATACACATTGGATTCATTTTCAAATTTTCCATTCGAAATACTGAACCCCTGATACTAACCCATACCGTACTAGACTCTGACTACAAATCCTAATATGATGGAGAAAAAATAACCCAAATAGAATAGAAATACAAGCAGTTCACAGGAGGCACGGTGTATATTTGGTTTTGCCTTTTGCATGATATAGGTTAGGAGTTATAAATCTTGTCAATTTTTGTTGAAATAGTTCTCCATGTGTTTGGAAAGTTAACAAATATGTGAATTCTGTTCCCTTTCTCTGTAGGCTATTCAGCACATGTATTTTCATATGCACATATAGAATCTTACCTGGTATCACACGTACATTCCTGTGAGGTGGCTCACTTGGCAGATACAAAGTGTGAGAAGAGATCACTCCTCCTAAACGCTTTGGAACTGAAAATTCGAACTGTGAGTGAGCTTCCTAGTTGAACAACATTATACATAAATCCATTGTTCAGTAAAATTAATATTTTTGGATCTGTAGATGATATATATTTCACGATGAATTTTGATTGGCATATATATTGCTACTTTTTAATGTCTTTGTTTGTGTTTTGTATATATATATATATATATATATATATATATATATATATATATATACTCTCCAGATTTTTAAAATATGAAATATATGCATCTTATTATTCACTCCCTAACATTTATTCATGTTCATGTATGTGGATTTATAGTAAACTTTTTACAAGATTATTCTCAGAAGTATTCATTCACCTGAAATACATATTTTTTCCTAGTTCTGAAAACTAACTTCAGTGACTGTTGAATACAAATCCTAATATTTCTCCAGTAACTGATCCAGTTTAACATTAATGCAAGTAGATTCCTATGGGACATGATGTATATTTTGATGTTAGTTTTTATTCAACATTGGTTCATTACTATTTCTTCAATTTATGCACATCATAGTATATATATTTCATCCAGAAGTTAGTAAATTTGTACGCATTTGTTTCGCTTTCAATCACTTCCTGCTTCAGAACACATGTATTCCTCCATGTTTCTTGACTGGTCTTTTCATGAGACTTCTTCCCAAACACATTATTTTTGATTTCCATAATCACTTTTGAAGCAAAACTCACACACTCTTCATGATAAACCATAACCCTAATATTACTATTAGATGTATAACTCGTTGGAATGAATGTATGTATATCAATATAAGATTTCTGTATTTTTCAGATATCAATTCGATCCATTATTTAAAGTTGGAACTAGTTATATTATTTATTCACAGTATGGTCTACTCATGAATTATCTCTATATTCATAGACACAGAGTACACCTATTTGTACACCCAATACTAATTTATGTCTTCAAAATATTGCTGCAAGAAATGGTGGAAGAAATACTCATGTCTCCTTGATCTATATATTCATTTTATCAAAGTAATATTTTGGACACAAAAAGCAAAGGTCATACGTATGATTGTACCAATGTAAAAGTCATTCTAGCATTGGAGGAAGAGACAACCAAGAGACTGTCTCATGCAACAGCAAAGGGTTTATTCGGGGTCCAGAATGCTGGGGCTCAGACCTAATTTGAATAGAGCCTAGAGCCCTTAGAACATCTTAAGCAGAGCTTACATACTTAACTTGGAGAGGGAAGGGAAGGAAGTTATTGGTGGTTCAGGGCGAATGGACGGTTTGTGTGCAACTGAGTGAGGGATTACATTCTGCAGTTTGGCATTTGGGGACAGCACATTCTGGGAACAAGATTACCAAAGAATTCTCAAGATTTCAATAGTGTTTTGTTAAGAATACAGAAAAACAGGAAGTGACAAATACCTATTTTATTAATCTTTCATTCCCCACTTCTTCTTCTGGTTACGTTTAATCATAAAAGTGATCATTGAGGGGTGTCACATTTTATGTCTGCTAGTGGGGTATATTGTTGTCTGATTACCAAAATTTAACTTGTCCAATTTGAGCTTGAAGAAATGAAACTACACGGTGGAGCAAACAGGGTCTAGAGTTAGCAATAATATGATGATTATTAATGGACCGGCCAAAGCTGATAAAAGCGTAGTTTACCAGGGGGACTGTGTGAACGAAGACTGTAACCACCCTTTTGGGGCCTCTCTCTCTCGTTGATGCGCTTTAAGGTGTCTTCTCAATTTACTAATAGATAATTTTACAACCAGTATGATCGGAATAAAAACAACATTCTTCCCTCAATACAGCACAAGGGCCCCCTTTTCTCATGAAGAGGAGGTCCAACCCTCGCCTTTTCTGTAAAACAACTTCAGAGAGAGATTTTAAAGATTCCTGTAAGGCTGTGATGGAGGTTTAATATCTTAAAGCTTTGTTCTACTGCTGCTTCTAATTGGGTCATTTGTTGTGTTCCATGGACTACGGCAGTGGTTCCTGTGCCCAGCCCTGCAGCAACTTCTGTTCCTAATAGGATGGCTAAAGTGAGGAATACAGATTCCCGGCAGAACCGGGTTGTATGCCCCCCGCTTTTTGATCTTAATGAACCTGCATCATGATAGAGCACTCTGGGAAACATCTGCACCATTACATAATTAATTGCACCAGTTGACAATTTTATGAAAACATAAACAATGTTTAAGTATATAGAATAATACTCTTGTTGGAATGGACAGGGCAAGGCACCTAAGATAGCACCGAAAACAGAGAAACAGTCATATTTGGTTGCAACCGGATATAGAGGGCATTGCTTCTGTTGTAATCAATTAATCCCTTGAACTCCAAGTTTAGGTAGTTTTAGAATTTTGTCCCCAATATGTAATGGAAGGGGCTCAGAAGTTCACAGTCTGCAGAAGTCCACAAAACGCAGTTTTTGTTTCTTTTTTTTTTTTTCCTCTGTTCTGGGCAAGTTAACTTTTTAAGGACACCTAGGAGAGGGAGAGCTTTTTTCTTCTCTTTTTTGTTTTCTCCCTGCCAGCTGTTACCATGGGGTCCAGTTCGTAACTTCTTTATCTTACAAATGTAGCCATCCCTGTGAAGCCCCAGCTCAAGGCCAGAGGCCTTGTTCACATATTTTGTGAAAAATTAGTAAGGGGCTGTCTAGCTTAGGAGTGCTGATTTTTCCAGCCAGTTGCCAAGTAGAACAGGCAACATGAAAAAAGGAAGTTTGTCTACATTGGACTCTTTTATAGGGACTCTTTTGCTGAAAGTCCTAAAGTCAGTCTTGGTGAAGAATTTTGGAGAAGGTCAGTTAAGACTTTTTTGTGGGCCTTTTACAGAGGGGAAAGATGGGGAAGGCGGGGGGGAGAGCAGCTACATGGATCTGTGTATGAAAAAGGAGAGATGTAAAAGAATAATGAGAAAGGGGTTTGGGATTTTCCTAGCAACAAAATCGTGAGCAGTAGAACAGGTAGAGCAGAGGGGAAGACGGGAGTGAGTATCCCAAAAAGTCTCTGAGGGACTTTAAATTCTTAGTAACCTGTTTTCAGTGATGACAAAGCTACTTTAAAAGCCATTTTTATTACATCTTGGATAGGGTTCTGAGGGCTCTCCTCAGCTGGTTTGAGCTTTGGTATAGCTGGTAAGAGGACCTGGTGGGACCCGGTGCGGGCACTGACAGAAGAAGAGAGGAGTGAGTTGGTGGAGGGGTGCCTCACTACCTGCTACCTCAGCAAGGGGGCAATTGTCTGAGAACCGAGGTTTGGGTTTTGATCTAGAAATTGGAGGGGAGAAATCAGGTTGCTGAGGTGGGAGTGACAGCAGAGATTCTGGAGCAGAAGGCAGAGGGTGAGGATCTATTGGAGAAGCATAGTTCAGGATGTGAGAGAAGGAGGGAATTGGCCTGCCCATAGGGGAATCTCCTTTCACCCTTTTGAGCACTTGCAGAAGTTAAAAAGGTCACACAGAATTTGAGGATCTAGAGACCCATCTGGGGGCCATCAGTTGTGATTGTCTAATTGGTAATATGGTCAATGCTGTGTACTGAATTTGATGAGGAGTTTGGATTCCACCAGGCAGCCCCTGTATGCTCACATCCCCATGACTTACAGAAGAAGTCGGCTTTTGCCCCACACAGCCATGGCTGTTTGTGGTTTTGGTAGTCCGCCGGGAAAACATAGTAATCTAGGCTAGCCAACCTGCATCTGGCTCGTGTGTCCCTACATCCATAATGTTTGTTTCCATTATCTATGGTACAGAAGGCATTTAACGGAATTTTAGTGGGATCCTCTTCTTCAGGGACATCTCAATAGGAACGACCTATAACCAGCTGACAAATATCTGGGTGGAGAGATGGCCACCAGGTCCCTAAGGGGCCTGTATGCGAGATAGATCATACTACTTGTCTAGTAGGATTTGTGATTAGCCATCGCTGCTGTACGGGCTGATGAGCATTAGGACTACTTATGGCCAAGGGGAGAATCTATAGCCTTATCCACCTGGTGAATACACCATTTGAAAGGGTTACCACTCTTTTCCAGTATCCAGCCAGAGTCTGGAGAGGGCGCAGGCTTGAGATGAGAGGCATGGATCCAGCAAGTGATTCTGTCTACATATACCACTGTAGGTGTTATAAGTAGCACCTGGTATGGTCCTTTTCAGCCGGGTTCCAGGGATGACACCTGATGTCGTCTTATGTAGACGAAGTCTCTTACTTGATATCCATGTGGAGTCCCCTCGTCCCCAGGGTGGTAGGCAGTGGCCAGCTGTTTCCACAGGTATCGCTGAGTTCTTTCAAGAGCTTTTAGTCTGTCAAGCAAGTATTTCTTGCATGAAACAGTGCATAAGGCAGGAACATACTCTAATCTTTTATGCCGGTCTCTAAGCTTAATTTCGCTTAGGTCTCTTTAATGGTTCTATTTATTTTTTTTCCTGCCCTGAGCTCTGGGGTCTATATGCACAATGTAACTTCCAATTAATCCCCAGGGTGCTGGCTAAGCTCTGACTCACCTGGGCCATGAACACCATTCAATTAACAGACCCTATTACCTTAGGCAGGCCGTGTCTTAGAAAAATATCTTTCAGGATGTACTTGACCACCGTTTCAGCGGTTTTTTTTTTTTTTCTTTTTTTTTGTGAGAAAGGATTCAATCCATCCTGAAATTGTATTTACAAAGACTAAGAGATATTTAAGTCCATACCTTGCTGGCTTAATTTCAGTGAAGTCCACTTTCCAGAATTGTCCTGGTCTGGTTCCTCGTAGGTGCTTTCCTGCAGGAAGCTTGGAAGTGTAAGCCTTAACCAATTGACAGAACCGACAGGCTTTTGTGAGTTATTTCCTTTCACTGTGAGTGAGTTAGTCGAAATCTCTGTTCCTGATCCTTCAGGAATGCCTGCAGTTTCTTTGAACCAAGGTGAGTAAGTTGATGTACATTTTTAATGTAGTGTAGGGCTTTCTGAAATTGCAGGCTGGGCTCAGTGAAGTTGAGGAGTTCAGTGTCAGTGTTTTAAATGTTATAAAAAGCTTGCTGGTGCTAAAGGGTCCATTGGAATTGGGCATCCTCATTTAACAGAGGGTATAAAGGAGCCGCAAAGAACACAAACCCAGGTATCCATAACCTGCAAAAGCCAGCAGTCCCAAGAAACTCTCTGTGTTGTCCCCTGTTAGATGGCAGTGGTATCTGCACAACAGTTTGTTTTCTGGGCTCAGTGAGCCATCATTTACCGCCCCTAATGGAATACCCCAGGAAGATTACTTCTTGCTGGCAAATTTGGGCCTTTTTGGCCGAAGCTCTATACCCGAGTTCAGCAATTTCAGATAATTGTGCTTGGGTCCCAGACTCACAGTTTTACTTGGTGTTGGCAGCCAGTAGCAGGACATCCACATATTGAAGCAGAGTGACTTTGGGGTGCGTAGTTCTGAAGTTGTTGAGATTTCTGTGGAGGGCTGAATCAAAGAGAGTGGGGGAATTTTTGAACCCCTGTGGGTGTTTAGTCCAAGTTAGTTGACCAGACGTTCCAGTTTCTGGGTCTACCCAGTCGAAAGCAAACAGAAACTGACTATCTTTATGCAGAGTCAAGCAAAAGAAAGCATCTTTTAATTCCAGAAGAGTATACCATTTTCACTCAGCTACAGCAAACGGTTTATTGGGGGTCCAGCATGCTGGGGCTAAGAGCTCACATGAAAAGAGTAGAGAGCCCTGAGAACAGCTTAAAGAGAGCTTATATACTTTTCTTGGAGAGGGCATGGAAGGAAATTTTTGATGGGTCAGGGCGAGTGGGTGGTTTGCATGCAACCAGGTGAGGGAGTACATTCTGCAGTTTGGCAGTTGGGGACAGCACATTCTGGGAACAAAATTAGCAAACAGTTCTCAAGATTTCAACAGTGTTTTGTTAAGCATACAGAAAAACAGGAAGTGACAAGTACCTATTGTATTAACCTTTCACCAAAGCAAAATGCAAAGTGAGCATGGAATACTAAAATCAACCATGTCCAGATTGCCTAATGCTCTGAAATATCAATCCTATTGGTGTCTACATATTTGTTTCTTCCTAAGATTATACATTCAACTTCAACCATGTTGAAAATGTCTAATCCTATCACTCACCTTATACTTTGCCTGATTTTCTAATGTCTCTATTGATATCTTTTTCCTACATATTTTCTCCAGTTCATCATTGTGAATGACTTTTCACATGTGCTAATATTTACATTCACTCTCTAAACAAAACAATATTGCTAATGAACTTTTGGTCCGATTCCTATACTCACCCTTTTTACTAAGCCTACCGACTATCTTTCTAATAATACGGACTATTCATTTTTGACTGGATGTTCTCTTCTACATTCAATCATCCAAGGTACAAGGTCCTATGCCATTGCATATCGATTTATCTGAGACATCTGTGCAGAACATAATTCAAAGCTAAGTATCCCACTAAAGGGCCCAATGCCCTTCAGGGCTTCAAATCGTACCTAGATTTTCTGGTTTCATACTTATATTTCACCGATATATTCTTGTGAATATTGCAGGTTACCAATACCATTATTCATTCCGCAGAATGATGCCTAACCCAAATAGAATATGTTATTAACCCTAACCATACACTGCTCTCTCAATCTAACTTTACAGAAGAGCATAGACAGAGTTGGTCTTACAATACAGGCATGTAGGTGATCTTCCAATTGCTGAGAACCTCAAAGGTTGATGCAGAAATGATCCCAGGAGAAGATGTAGGCAGATATAAAGGACCTGAGAGAGCAAAAGTCATCTTCCATTGCAAACAACCTGGTCAGGATGAAACGATGTGTCTGAATCAGCCTCTCTCTTCTTAATATAAAGAAGATGGACCAAACCAGCCCTGTGTGGAGAGCTTCTCCTCGGTCCCTATGGTTTATATACCATTCTAACTTGTGAAAGTGCCACAGGAAGTAGGGGCAGCCACTATCTCAAGGAACCCTTGGAAGCCACTGTTAGGACAAAGTGGTTGCCAAGGCAGTGACCTCATTCCGTTCCTGAAGGAATTGACCTAAGTCACATCTTTGGTGATGGAACTCCCTGAACTTGTTATCCAGGAAGCCAGGCACACAGAGCCAGTCCCAGTCCCAGTCCCACTTGGCTCACTTGTTTGGATTTACCAAGGACAGAGTCTGTCTTTCTTGATACCTAATGATTTGAGGATGGCCAAATGCAAGTAGAGCTCTGAAGACGGGCCTTTCCAGAGAAAGCAGGTAGTGGTCAGCCCAGGCTCCTGACAACTTCACAGAGTTGGACAAGGAGACCGGATCTGAGACAGGACAGGCCATTTCGGGGGAACATAGTATGGTCCACCAGTCAGAGGACAGTCTGGAAAGTCACAAACTCACTTGGGGGAAGGAGGGGCCTTTGTGAATGTGGGTGTGAGTTTGTGGATTTGTCTCATGTTCTCAGAATAGGTAGGAAAGTCAGTATGTTTGGTTAGGAGTGGACTGTTTCTAGAAAGTCGTTTGACAAGGTGAGTGTTTCTATGTCTGTGTATCTCACTGTGTCCGTGGTTGAAAACATTAGAAATAAGAATTCATCAATGGATGTGTCCTGTCTAGTAGAAAGCTTCCCAGCATTCATCCTGCCCATTTTAGGAATGGATTGCAGGTTTCATTATTGATGGGCAACACCTACTATCTTCCCAAGATCCTGTTTTCTTCCTGAATTCTGGCCACTCTCCAGAATAGGCTCATGGTTTTGTGTCCAAGATATGTACGACCTCCAAGCTCTGTGACATGGCCATGTACTGGATAGCTGAAGGGAATGCGAGCATCTCAGAAAACTCAGATATCAGTGTGACCAGGAAAGTCTCAGTGGAGAAACCCTGCTTTGGGCCTTTTGCTAACCTATTTGCCTGTTGCCATGAATATCAGGAAGGTCTTTGCCTCAGGCCAGCCCTTTGTGAATCCTGAAGAAAACTGTTTTCAAAAGGTAATGAATGGGCATCACCTGTGGCTCTTTGCTTAAATGCTTTGTAAAGGGATGTGTCTGAATCTGCCTCTTTGCCCTGTGTGAGGTAGTGGCTTAGATTCTCAGCACCAGTTGGATCTAAAGAAAAATCCAATGTGTGCATCCAAAACCAAAATGTAAAAAAGATCAGTCATGGTGTATGAAGTCTCTCACCTTCCTCTTTTAGGTTCCTGACCTCCATCAAGTGAGAATAGGGATCCTTTGGGACAAATGAGTTCTTTCAAGCCCTGCAGAGATGATTGGGTTTTCTCATGACTCCAAATCACATGAATAAACTATACCTGACAGTCAGTAGGCCTCAAATTGGAGAAGCAGAGCAGTATTAACGGCAGACCTATGTGATCAATCCTGGTTCACAGAAAGGGTGTCCAGGCTACCCTGTGGTTAGGCAAATGAAGGGAAAGAGACCTTATTTTGGAAACTCTCTTAGGCTGTGACATTCATGGAAACATCCAGCCAGAGGTTATGATGAATGTATATATGGAAGAAGATGAGGGCCTTGGGGGAGTGTTTTGGTTTTAATTGTGGTCATTTGTGTGGAGTTTGGAAGAGATGACTGGGTCCACCTGGGCTTGAACTCTGATGTGATTCCCCTCAGAGACTGAGTTCTGTAACTGACCTCAGAGAAGTAATTGCTTTGGAATGGGATATGTCTTAATCAGCCTCTTGGCCCTGTGTGAGGCTGTGGCTTTGATTACCAGCACCGTAAGGATCTAAAAAAAGATCCCATGTCTGCTTCCAAAACCAAAATGACCAAAATTGCAGTCATTGTTGATGAAGTCTCTCGCCTTCCTTTGTAAGGTTCTGAAAGAATAAAATAAATTGAAATTGAAACGTAAAGAACCAGGTTCTGTAAAGTATCCAGGCTGCACTCAGAGCCTGAAATTCCTGTGGCAGTTAAGACAATTCCTGGAACTGCCCTTTAGATGTGTGTTGAAATCTTCCCTGACCACCTAGTTACTTAACAACCTCTTCTCAAAAACCGTGCAGCTCAGCACATATACATCTCAGGGCTTCAACCAATCATTTTAAATGTATACCCCTTCTCAGGGCTAACCAATAACACCCTGCCTGAACTATTCCCACCAATGAATGTGCAAATCATGTTTTAGAGTTGTTATTTGATTTTCCCACGGTATACGGTGATTTGCTAAAGGAAGCTATGATGTATGTTAAGTCCCTGCCCTCTCTAAAGAATGTATATAAAATCTGCTCATGTTGTTCTCGGGGCTCTTTGTTCCTTGCTCCTCTGAAGTGAGCTCTGAGCCCCAGCATGCTGGACCCCCAATAAACCCTTTGCTGTTTCATGAGAAATTCTCTTGGTGGTCTTTTCCTCCGACGTTCGGCCCACCTTTTCATCTGGAGGCCCTAGCTGAAAAATCCAGCAGTGACGAAAAAAAGACCCCAACGGACTCCTTTCAGAGTAAGTAAGGTGCCTCTTTCTGGTTTCAGGTTTCAGGTTAGGGCTTGGCAAAATGGCTGTCGGTGAAGAACATTAGCTCTCTGCGACGGTGGCTGACAGATGTGTCACAGAGCCACAGGCCACGTCCCTGGGGGACACTCCAGAGGACTCGGGAAATAGAGGATTAGTAGTTTCCTCAACTCGGTTATTTTTTGCTTCACGATTCGGTTTTCCAGCCCATCAGGTTTTGCTGGCTACTCAGTTTTGTTCATTGTCAGGAACTCATGTTGAGTTTACTGTCTGTCTTTATTGTCTAACCCATCATGTTTTGCCAGTTACTCAGTTCTAATCTTTGTCTTGGACTCATGTTAAACGTTTACTGTTTGTCTTTGTCTGTGTCATGTTTGTGTATTCACTGTCCCTGTTTGAGTAACTCCCATTATGGGACATTATGGGACAAAGCACTTCCATGCCTCTGTCCCTTAACCTTGATCATTGGACTGATGTCCACTCAAGTACCAAGAATCTTTCTTTTTCAGTAAAATGCCGGACCTGGCAGACTCTGTGCTTCAGAATGGCCCATCCTAGGAGTCGGATGGCCCCCAGAAGAATCCTTCCACTTCCCTCTAATCCGAAAAGTCAGAGATATTGTCTTTCACCGGGGCCACGTGGCCACCCAGATCAACAGCCATATACCCCTTGCCCCACGATCCTATCATTCCAACATTCTGCTCCTCCCCCTCTTCCCTCCATTCTGAGTCACAAGACTGGACACTCCTCTCTCTCCTTATCCTCTACCCTCGCTCCCCAACCCACAACATGTTCCAGATGATCCTCCCGCCGCTGACTCAGCCTCTCCGCCGCTAGAGGCAATTGGGCCAGACCCAAGCCCTCCAGGGGACTTCCCCGCAGCAGCAGCAGCCCCTGCTCCCCTGAAGGAAGCTGGGCCACCTAAAAAAACCCGCAGGAGATGGATAATAGAAAACTCGGAAGCCCCTGTGATGCTCCCTCTCCATCCCTACGGGCCCATGAACCGACCCAACTGGGACCCCAACACCTTTAAATGTAGGTAGCATCTGTCCACTTATCGCCGTTCTCTAATAGTGGGTCTCTGAGCGGCCGCCAGAGGGCCGACTAATTTGTCCAAGGTAAGAGAGATTATCCAAGGGCCTAATGAGTCTCCTTCTATGTTTCTGGAGAGAATTATGGAAGCCTATAGGAAATATACTCCTTTTGATCCTCAGGCAGAAGACCAAAAGGCATCTGTTGCAATGGCCTTTATCGAGCAGACTGCCCTAGATATTAAGAGAAAGTTACAACGTCTAGATGGATTATAAGATATGACCTTAAGAGATTTAGTCAGAGAAGCTGAGAAAGCATATTATAAGAGAGAAACTGAGGAGGAAAGGGAATAGAGGAGAGAGACAAGGAAAGGGAACAAAGGAAGGAGGAAAGAAGCAAATGGCAGAGTAAAGCATTGCCTAAGGTTCGGGTCACAGCAGCAAATAGGCCAGAAGTTAAAAAGCAGGGATACATAAAGGGTTACCTGGGCCCACGCCAAAGGCTGCCCCTGGCCTCAAATCAATGTGCCCACTGTAATAAAAAAGAACACTGGGCCAAAGAGTGCCCCCAAAAGAAGCAGCCACGCCAGCCCGCCGTGCTGACTCTAGAAGAGGACTAGAAAATTCGGGGCTCAGATCCCCTTCCCCAGCTCATAGTAACATTTGAAGTTGAGGGGAACACAGTGAACTTTGAAGTGATTACAGGAGCAGTATACTCAGCCCTTAAGACTTCACTGGCCCCCCTATCAATTAAATGGTCCCTAGTTCAAGGGGCTAATGGCAGTAGATATCGGGCTTGGACAACTAAGATGAACATGGACCTCGGAAAGGGAAAAGTCCACCACTGTTTCCTAGTAATTCCAGAATGCCCGGCCCCATTAATGGGCAGGAATCTGCTTACCAAACTCCGGACTAGAATAACCTTTAAACCTAATGGTCCCCAAGTGGAGGTTCTATAGCGTTCAGTATAAACTCCCATAGTCACATCTTTGACTATGTCCGTAGAAGATGAACATCAACTCTTCACGCCCCATAGGACTAATCAAACAGGCAAACTACCCCATAAATGGATAAAAGATTATCCTAATGCCTGGGCAGAAACTGCTGGGTTAGGTCTAGCCATCAACAACCTCCAATAGTAGTAGAATTAAAAGCCTCTTCGTCTCCAATTAGTGTTAAACAATATCCTCTAAGCAAAGAAGCTAAGGATGGGATAAGGCCCCATATTCATAAATACCTGGCTCTTGGGGTCCTAAGGCCCTGTCAATCAGCCTGGAACACCCCCCGGTACCAGTAAGAAAGCCAGGAACTGGGGACTACCGTCCTGTTCAAGACCTAAGAGAGATCAACAACAGAGTGCAGGACATTCACCCCACAGTACCCAATCCATATAATTTGCTTAGCACTCTGAATCCGTAGCGGAAATGGTACACTGTGCTGGACTTAAAAGATGCTTACTTCTGCTCGCCTCTACATAAGTACTGTCAGTTGCTGTTAGCTTTAGAGTGGATAGACCCAGAACCTGGAACATCTGGCCAACTAACCTGGACTAGACTCCCACAGGGGTTCAAAAAATCCCCCACTCTCTTTGATGAAGCCCTCCACAGAGACATCAATGACTTCAAAACTGCAAACCCCGAAGTCACCCTACTCCAATAGTGGATGATCTTCTACTGGCAGCCGACACCAAGGAGACCTATGAGTCTGGGACCCAAGCACTATTATTCGAGCTTGCTCGGCTTGGATATAAGGCTTCTGCCAAAAGGCCCAAATTTGTCAGCAAGAAGTAATCTTCCTGGGTTATTCTGTCAGGGGTGGCAAACGATGGCTCCCTGAGCCCAGAAAAAAAAAACTGTTGTGCAGATACTGCCCCAATCTAATAAGAGAAAACTCAGAGAGTTTCTTGGGACTGCCAGCTTTTGCAGGTTATGGACTCCTGGGTTAACATCTTTGGCTGCCCCTTTATACTCGCTGATAAAGGGGGATGCCCACTTCCAATGGACCCCTGAGCACCAACAAGCTTTTGATAATGTCAAAAAAAGATGCTGCTATCTGCTCCGGCCTTAGCACTCCCAGATGTAGAAAACCCTTCACTCTCTACATCGAGGAAAAGAAAGGAATAGCACGGGGAGTGCTCACTCAGTCTTTTGGACCTTGGAAAAAGCCGGTAGCGTATTTATCCAAAAAACTGGACCCAGTGGCTAGCGGGTGGCCCCATTGCTTAAGTGCTATAGCAGCGGCAGCCCTTCTAATAAAAGATGCTCATTAATTAACGTTGGGACAGAAGCTAACCATTATATCCCCCCATGCCCTGGAGAGCATGATCTGTTAGCCTCCAGAGAGGTGGCTATCAAACTCCAGAATAAACCACTACCAGAGCCTCTTGCTTGACAAAGACAGAATAACGCTGGGACGCCCTGCTCCACTCAACCCAGCTACACTGCTGCCAGAAGAATCATCAGGACCCGTCACTCATGAGTGTCAACACATACTGGCAAGGAAACCAGTATACAAGACTTGAAGGATCAGCCACTGCCTCGCCCTGAAGTCGTATGGTTTACGGATGGCAGCAGCTTCCTCCAAGATGGTAAGCAGCGGGCTGGAGCAGCAGCAGTTAGCAAAACTAATTTCATCTGATACTCTGGTCTCCCAGAAGAGACATCAGTCCAAAAAGCAGAACTGATTGCCCTTATGAAAGCATTGGAACTAGCAACAGGCAAAAGGGCCACCATATAAACTGTTAGCCACTATGCATTTGCCACTGTTCATATGCACGGGACTATTTACCAACAATGGGGGCTATTAACCTCTGCCGGGAAAGAAATAAAGAATAAAGATGAGATCCTCCACCTTCGCTCAGCAGTGCAGGGCCATAAGGAACTAGCTATAGTGCACTGTCCAGGGCACCAGAAGAGAAACAATCCCGTGGCAGTTGGAAACAGAAGGGCAGATGAGGAAGCTTAATTGGCAGCCCTAAACGGAGTGACTCTGTTAACTTTTTTCACACCGGGGGGAACAAAAATCAGGAGACTTGGCCACCCTGGAACATTCAGGCAACTTATCATCTGAGGAGACAGATAGAGAACTCTGAAACCCTACAGAGCCAAGTTTACAATTTCAAAAAGCCCACCTTTATGTCAAAGATGTACACCAACTCAACCACTTAGGCTCAAAGAAGTTATAAGCACTCTTAAAGGACCGAATAAAGGACTTATTATTGACTGACTCACAGAGGAAAAAAATAGCTGAGCTGGTGACTAGAGCATTTCAAGTCTTCCAATTAGTTAATACTTTCCCATCCAAGAGTCCTGCAGGGATGCGCATACGAGGAACCAGACCAGGACAATTCTGGGAAGTGGACTTTACTCAAATTAAGCCAGCAAGGTATGGACTTAAATATCTCCTAGTCTTTGTAGATACTTTTTCAGGATGGGTCGAAGCCTTCCCCATGAAGAAAGAAACAGCTCAGATGGTGGTCAAAAAGATCCTAGAAGACAGTTTTCCAAGGTTCGGCCTGCCTAAGGTAATAGGGCCTGATAACGGACCGGCAACCATGGCCAAGGTAAGTCAGGGATTTTCCAGGACCCTGGGGATTAATTGGAAGTTATATTGTGCTTATAGACCCCAGAGCTCAGGACATATAGAAACGATGAATAGAACCATCAAAGAGACTTAACGAAATTAATCTTGGAGACCGGCATAAAAAATTGGACTATGCTCCTCCCTCATGCACTTTTTCGTGCAAGAAATACCCCTCCGCCTCTTTGTGTAACCTCACCCCTTATGAAATTCTCTACGGTGCCCCTCCTCCATTAAGGGACCTAACCCCAACTCTGAGATTAATGATTCCTTCAACACCCCCTTGCTAGACAGACTTAAAGCCCTTGAACAAACCCAGCACCCAGCAATACCTGTGAAAACAGTTGGCCACTGCTTATCATCCTGGAGACGAGGGAACTCTACATTGATATCAAGTGGGAGACTTCGTCTACATGAGACAGTGTCAGGTGTCATCCCTGGAACCCTGCTGGAAAGGACCATACCAGGTGCTGCTTATAACACCTACAGTGGTGAAAGTGGATGGGATCACTTCCTGGATCCATACCTCCCATCTCAATACTGCGCCCTCTCCAGACTCTGGCTGGAAACTGGAACAGACTGGTAACCCTCTCAAGTTGCATGTCCGTGGTGTGGGTAGGGCTATGGATTCTTCCCCTGACCACCAGCAGTCCTAATCCCCATCAGCCTGTTCAGCAACAATGGCAAGTTTTATAAATCCTACTGGGCAAGTAGTGTGGTCTATTTCACATACAGCCCCCTTATGGACTTGGTGGCCATCTCTCCACCCGGATATTTGTCAGCTTGCCATAGGCCTCTCTGACTGGGATCTCCCTGACATAGTGGACCCCACACAGATGCCACTCAAACCCAAACCAGGGCAACATAGACCAACTTACCCCATGAATTATTGATGTCATCTCCCCCAGCTCAGGTGTAAACTAGCCAGTCTTGTGTATTAAGTGTGCCCAGCTGATTTCTGAAGTCACAAACAGGCCCAAACATGTGGAGGACCCAGTGATTTTTATTGTAGATCTTGGGGTTGTGAACACACGGGACCTACATTGTGAAACGCAAACTCCCCAGACAGTATGATTTGGGTAGGATGAAATGACATCTGGATTGATCCCAATAAATGTGCCGCTATCCATGTGGTGTCAAAAACTTGCTGTGGAAAAAATAGTCTATGTTACCCCCTCAATATAACTTTCACTTCCAAAGGAAGGGGCTACCTCAGAACAACATGGCCTATGGGAAATACTTGGGGAATGCGATTCTATATTAATGGCCCTGGTTATGACTTTGGTCTCTGGTTCACCATCCGGCTTAAAAAGGAAGAAAATCCCACAGCAATAGGGCCCAATCCCCTCAAGTCAGGAATTAAGCCTCCTCAACCTCCCATGCCTAGATCTACCAAAACCCCTCTACCATCTCATACTTCGCAGTTTCCATCTTTGCCTACTTCCCCAGTCCAGAGTACAGCTGACTCCTGCCCCTGGGAACTAATTAAAGGAACCTTTATGGTACTGAACTCCACACAGTCAGAACTCCTTGCATTTCAGCCCAGGTATTTGACAGCTCTGTACATTATTGTATAATGGTGCAGATACTCCCCAGGGTGCTCTATCATGATGCAGAATCCTTTGAGGTCTACTAGGGGGACAACCAACCCGATTTTGCCGGGAGCCAGTGTCCCTTACTCTAGCCATCCTATTGGGGCTAGGAGCTGCTGCAGGAGTGGGTACAGGAACAGCTGATATGATCCATGGGTCACCACAAATGGCCTGATTAGAAACAGCAATAAATCAAGACTTGAAGACGTTAGAGACCTCCATCACACTTTTGCAGGAATCCTTAACCTCTCTCTCTAAAGTTGTTTTACAGAACAGTCGAGGATTAGACCTCCATTTCATGAGGGAGGGGGGCCTCTGTGCTGTACTGAGAGAAAAATGCTGTTTTTATGCTGACCATACTGGAGTTGTAAAATAATCCATGAGTAAATTGAGAAAATTCCTTGTAGAGCACCAGAGAGAAAGGGAGATTCAACAAGTGTGGTTTGAGTCATGATATACCCAGTCCCCCTGGTTAACTACACTCCTATCAGCCTTAGCTGGACCCCTGATCATGCTTATGGTGTTGATAACTGTGGGACCTCGTTTGCTTAACTACATAGTTTTCTTTCTCCAGGCTCAGATTGGGCAGGTAAAACTCATGGTAATCAGACAGAAATACACTTCACTGGCAGAAATAGAATGTGAGACCCCACAATAATTATGATTCATTACTTTTAAGATTAAAAGTAGGCAGAAAAAGGAGTGAGAAATGAAAGAATTAATGAAATTGAAATTGAAACGTAAAGAAACAGGTTTTGTAAAGTTTACAAGCTGTGCTCAGAACCTGAAATTCCTGTGTCAGTGAAGACAATTCCCGGAACTGCCCGTTAGATGTGTTGAAATCTTCCCTGACCACCTAGTTACTTAACAACCCCTTCCCAGAAACCGTGCATGTCAGCACGTATACATCTCAGGGCTTCAACCAAACAGTTTAAATGTATACCCCTTCTCAGGGAAGACCAATCACCCCCTGCCCGAACTGTTCCCACACATGAATGTGCTAATCATGTTTTACAGTTGTTATTTGATTTTCCCACAGTATATGATTGTCGCGACCCCTTGCCCGCAAGGAAGACGCAACTCAGAAATCTTCTTTCAGCAGTTTATTCAGGCCTTGATTAAAGTATCTTCTAGTGACCCCCCTCCTCCCGAGCGCCCAAGCACAGTCTAATAAAGCCACCCACGTACCAATCTTAAGCCGCCACGTGGATCTTTCTCATAGGGTAGCAAGGGATAGCGTGCGAACTCTCCATAAAAGGAGTTGCTTACTACAGGCCACAGTGAAAGCCGGCGCCATCTTCTAATGGCGGCCACAATCTACAACAATGGCTTACCACAGTTCCCCCTTCTATTTTATAAAACAATGCAGGCGAAAGTAGAGGTCCTATCCCACTGTGCAGAAGCGGCTGCAATGTATGGTTCAGTCCTAAGGAGGCGCCTTCCCCAGACCTGACCCCATATCAGCCGACGCCTTTTTTCGAAGGGCGGGGGCGTGGACGTCAAACCTGCATGCAATAGGACATGCTTTCCTTGAGGTCCGTTGAGGGATCACTCAAGTGCAGTGCTTTGCCTCGCATCCTGCATCTTGACGACGGCGAGAAGTAGGGCAACACAGGTAGCCTGGTAACAATAACAAATTTTTAGTTGGCAACACAATCCCTAAGCCCCAGAGGAAAGTAAAGAGTCTGTAGCCGAGAAGAAAGACCAGTCCTAAAACCCATCTGCGTGCAATGGTAACAAGACCTGCAGAGTGCAAGGGCTATTCAGTACTGGGGGAGAATAAGAAAGAGGACATACCAATCCCAGTGCACTGTGAAATTAACTTGGGGTGCAATGGCCATGCCCAGAAAATCACTGTTTAAGATGTGCAAGCCAGATTTGCGGAGACATGCCATTTTCCAAGGCCGCAAGAGCCTATACAATCATAGCCTTCTCCTGTGTATGGCGAGTTTTAAGGCGACAGAGAAGCCACAAACAAAGTATAATACCGAAGCAACACATTGCCCCCAAAATGCCCACTCCCACCCACTCCTTAAAGAAGGAAAAGGCAGAAGATAGCCAACTGGTGAATTGACCCAAAGTCACTGGTTCGACACGGGTACTATTCAAAACAGCAATTTGAGTTAGTTGAGATTGGAGTAAGTTTTCTGCTTCCATGGACCAGGTTCCGGATAAATATTTCCCGATGATGTGGGAGGCATTCCTGGAATCATTAAATCTGACAGAGGTTATACATAAATGTGCACGTTGATCAACACAACCTAAATATACTAGATCAGACAATTTCTCAACTTGATCTTGAAGCAGATTTATCCTTTGATTAGCAGCCAGAATCCCAGATAAAATGTGTTGATTAATTCTACTTTGAGATTTACGTATGGTGGATGTTTGTTGTATAACCTCATTAAGAGTGGCAGCAGTTTGTACTTGGCTGGCCATGGCTACTCCAGCTGTAACTGCTGCAGCAGCAGATACCGCCACAGCTGTCACTATAACTGCCATAATACCAAAATCTTTACGGGCTCTAATCAGTTCAACAATAGGAAAAGATTCCGGATCCACAGTAACTGGGATCGGGACAAAGGTTGGAATTTTCATAATCACTGCCACAGTCCAAGAGCCATTCCAACACTCAGTTAAATAACAGGTAACATTAGAACAATTAAGCATCCCCTGTGATGTATCATTAGCCAAAAGAAACAGGAACGGAGATTGGAGACAGACTGCTGCAGAGGATAACGTAGCATTACTTAATTGTGAGTTATGTGAAATATTTCCAAGTCTCCTACCTCGATCCGAGTCTTGGATACTACCAGAAACATTAAACAACCAGCTTTTGACTCCTCGTAATTGAGCCAAAGTGGAGATATCAGCTGTGGCTCCCTTTTCATTGGAAATTAACCATTGAAACCAAGACCAACCTGTTCCTATAGAGGAATTACAGTTGGAAGAATTATATAAGTATCTTTTATGAGAGGGGGAAAGAGAGAAACCCTTAGAGACCTGATGTTTCTCCCAAGAGTGATCTTGACAAGGCGTGAATGTTTGGGGGGGTATCCTGTTTGTTGATTAGCAAACTTGCCTTGTCCCAAAAGCATATCCTTATCCTAGGCAGGGCGTCTCGCTGCATGATTTTGAGCAGCTTGCTCTACTGCACCCTCTAGCATAAATGCTCCCCAATCCAAAATTTCCCTGGGGAGACACAAGCGCAGACTAGATTAGCCCAATCTGAAGGAGTCATACAAAATCTAGCAAGTCCCTCCACCTGAGTAAGGGTTAAAGCGGCATCCACGCCATAAGTGCGGACAGATTCCGCCAAGGTTTTAATTATCTTAAAGTCTAAAGGCTCATGATATCTTCCCCTGTTATTGTCCTGAAATACAGGGTATGCAAGTCCCATATCTGTATTAACTGTCCTCCAAACTTGCGCATGATAAGATCTCCCGGAATTTTGGCTCCCCCCCACATACGGGGGTGGGGCAACCGGCACCATATCTTTTTCGAGATATTCTACCTCCTCCTCCTCAGAGTGTTGATGACCAATATTGGATCCCGTCCCCTTTTTACAGTAGGCCTGCGTGCCCTGTATCCCTTGTTTCTTTTTCTTCATTTTTATCTTGCGTAGTTGTTGTAGGAATATATCAAGGTCCTCAGAACTCTCTGAGCCGCTTGTGTTCGCAGGCGTTTTTAATTCAGCCAAGTCTGGGTAGAGCCTTCTCCTATTTTTAGTTTCAGGCTCTTTTGCCTTCTCACTACTCTTACTCCCAATGCTCTCTGCCACTTCACTATGTGATCCTTCAGACTTTTCCTCATGTAGTTGCTCAAGAACAGCTTGACCCTCACTCACAGCTTCCTGGCATTTACTATCTACTATACATCCTCTAACTAACTTACAAAGTGGTATAACACCACCCTCTAAGGTGCCTTGTTCACGAGCGAAATCTAGATCTTTCCCTAATTTGTCCCAGCTAGGTATAGTAAGGCTGCCCGAAAACGCAAACCACGGTGCAGCAATATCTGTCTTCTGTAAAAATCTCTGTGAAGTACTACGTTTCACTTCTAGTCCCTTGGAACGTAACAGGCCATGTAGGACCAGGAGAAGCGGACTTGAAGATGTGGCACCCATGACACAACAAAAGACACACAGAAAACAAAAGTGAAAGTACACAGTGCAGCTGCAATAAAATGTAACGCTCTCTCTTGCTTTACAGAGGAGCTGCCCCGCTTTGATCGCGGATCCCACTTACCTGGGACTAATCCCCGCTTTGATCGTGGATCCCACTTACCTGGGACTAACCGGTGCACCACACCTGACTACTGAAAGTTCTGGTTCCCGGGTCTCGGCACCACTTGTCGCGACCCCTTGCCCGCAGGGAAGACGCAACTCAGAAATCTTCTTTCAGCAGTTTATTCAGGCCTTGATTAAAGTATCTTCTAGTGACCCCCCTCCTCCCGAGCGCCCAAGCACAGTATAATAAAGCCTCCCACATACCAATCTTAAGCCGCCACGTGGATCTTTCTCATAGGGTAGCAAGGGATAGCGTGCCATCTCTCCATAAAAGGAGTTGTTTACTACAGGCCACAGTGGAAGCCGGCGCCATCTTCTAATGGCAGCCACAATCTACAACAATGGCTTACCACATATGTTGATTTGCTAAAGGAGGCTATGATGTATATAAAGTCCCTGCACTCTCTAAAGATTGTATATAATATCTTCTCAAGTTGTTCTCGGGGCTCTTTGTTCTTTGCTCCTCTGAAGTGAGCTTTGAGCCCCAGCATGCTGGACCCCAATAAACCATTTGCTGTGGCATGAGACAATAGATGCTTGGGTTTTCTCATGTCTCCAAATCATATAAAGAATCTATACCTGACAGTCAGTAAGCCTCAAATTGGAGAAGCAGTGCAGTATTAGCGGCAGGGCTATTTGATCACTCCTGAATCAAAGGAAGGGTGTTCAGGCCACCCAATGCCCTTCTGGACTTCAAATATTACCTAGATTTCTGTTTTCATACTTATATTTCACCAGTATATTCTTGTAAATATCGCAGGTTCCCAATACCTTAATTCATCCCACAGAATGATTCCTAAACCAAATCGAACCTGTTATTACCCTTAAACATGCAATATTTCCTCAATCTAACTTAACAGAAGAACAAGGATATTGTTGGTCTTACAATACAGGAATATAGGGGATCTTCCACCTGCTGAGAACCTCAAAGTTCCATGCAGAAATGATCCCTGAAGAAGCTGTAGACACCTATGAAAGACCCGAGAGAGCAAAAGTCAACTTCCATGTAAAACAACCTGGTCAAAATGAAGGGATGTGTCTAAAAGCCTCTCTCTTCTTAATGTAGATTAAATCGACCAAACCAGGCCTGTGTGGAGAGCTGTTCCCGGGTGCCTATGGTTGATATACCATTCTATCTTGTGAAAGTGTCACAGGAAGTATGAGCAGCCTACATCTCATGGAACCCTTGGAAGCAACTGTTAGGACAAAGTGGTTGCCAACGCAGTGACCTCATTCAGTTCGTGAAGGAAGTGACCTATCACACTTCCTTGGTGATGGAACTCTCTGAACTCGGGATCCAGGAAGCCAGGCACCCAGAGCCAGTCCCAGTCCCAGTTCCAGTGGTCTCACTTGTTTGGATTTACCAAGGACAGAGTCAGTCTTTCTTAGTACCTACTGAAGTGAGAATGGCCAAATGCCAGGAGAGCTCTGAAGAGGGGCCTTTTCTGAGAAAGCAGATAGTGGCTCAACCATGGCTCCTGACAACTTCACAGAGTTGGCAAAGAAGACCAGTTCTGAGATAGGACAGGCCATTTTGGTGGAACATAGTATGGCCCAAAAATCAGAGGAAACTCAGGATACTCACAGACATACTTGGGGGAAGGAGGTTCCATTGTGGGTGTCGGTGTGAGTTTGTGGTTTTGTCTCATGTTCTGAGAATAGGTAGGAAAGGCGGTTTGTTTGTTTGGACTGGAATGTTTCTAGAAAGTCGTTTGACAATGCGAGTGTTTCTATGTCTGTGTATCCCACTGAATCTTTTTTTGTAGACATTTGAAAAGCGAATGCATCAATGGTTGTGTCCTGTCTAGTAGAAAGCTTCCCCGCATTCATCTTGCCAAATTAAAGAATCAAGAGCTGCTTGCCTTATGGATGGGCAACACCTATTATCTTCCTAAGTTCCTCTTTTCTTCCTGAATACTGGCCACTCTCCAGAATAGCCTCATGGTATTATTTCCAAGATATGTACCACCTCCAAGCTCTGTGACATGATCATGTACTGGATAGCTGAAGGGAATGAGAGCATCTCAGAAAACTCAGATATCAGTGCAACCACTAAAGTCTCAGTGGAGAAACACTACTTTGGACTTTTGTTCTGTTGTCCTGAATGTCAGGAAGGTGTTTGCCTCAGGCCACCCCTGTGTGAAACCTGAAGAAATCAATTTTCAAATGGAAAAGGATGGGCGTCACCTGTGGCTCTTTGCTTAATTGCTTTGGAAATGGATGTGGCTGAATCAGCCTCTTTGCCCTGTGTGAGGCAGTGGCTTAGATTCTCAGCACCTGATGGATCTAAAGAAAGTTTCCAAGTGTGCATCCAAAACCAAAATGGCCAAAAGAGCAGTCATTGTGGATGAAGTATCTCGCCTTCCTCTGTAAGCTTCCTGACCTCCATCAAGTGAGAATAGGGATCCGTTGGGTCAAACCAGTTCTTCAAAGCTCGGCAGAGGCTAGGCAATAGGTGCTTGGGTTTTCTCAGGACACCAATTCACATAAAGAATCTATACCAGACAGTCAGTTGGCCTCAAACTGGAGAAGCAGAGCAGTATTAAAGAAGGGCTATTTGATCACTCTTGGTTCACAGGAAGGGTGTCCAGGCCACCCTGACTTTAGGCAAATGAGGGGCAAGGGAGCTTATTTTGTACACTGTCTTGGGCTGCGCCCGTCATGGAAACCTCTAGCCAGAGGTTATTCAGAGTGTCTATGTTGAAGAAGATGAGGGCCATGTGGGAGTGTTTTGGTTTTAATTGTGGTCATTTGTTGGTGGTTGGAAGAGAATCCTGGGTCCACCTGGGCTGGAATTCTGGTGTGATGCCCCTTAAAGACTGAGTTCTGGAACTGACCTCAGAGAAGTATTGCCATTAATTGTGTTGGGATTTTAGGCGGCCATGCATGAGAGTCGCCATTGGAAACTGAGATCTAAGCCTGGGGTGGCTATTCACCAAGCACTGTCAATCTCAGCCAGGACATCACATGATTTTATTATGAAAGACTTGGCAGCCATTGTTGACAGTCAAAACACACATGGACCTCACATTGTAGACCTCAATGGGCCTGGCTTCATGTGGCCTTTTGGCCACACTTTGGGAAGCCTTGCCTCTGAGAATTCTCCAGAGGTTTCCTTGAAATGTGCTTCCTAAAAATTTAATGGTTCCTGAATGAATTGAAACCCACAGTTTCTCCAACTTCATCCTTGAAAAATTTCTAGATAAATACCATGAAATTTTTGAAATTTCCATGACCAGGTGGCACTGGAGAACCTTTGGATGTCCTGTTGCTGATCAAGAGTGTACCAGACAGTGCCTTCCTTGACTGGGTTTCATGAAAATGGTGTAGAACAGAGCTGCCAGTATGGTGGAGCCTGCTGAGTAGTGGGCCCAGAGCTGTGGTGTGCAGTTGTGTGATAAAACATCTGTGGTGGGGTCATGTGGATCTTACTTCGGCTTCCAAATGCTTGTGATTGACATGGTGCAGCCAGCAGATTTTGTATATTAAGCCATCTTGTTAGATGGAGAGTTTTCAGGGCAATGTTCAGAATCAAGTTGCTACGGTCAAGGGGGCAAGCAATGTGGCATAGAAGCCTGATTGGTGCATTCTCCATCAGACCCTTACCCACCACACGTGACAGAACTCCCTCCAGCACTGTGTTCCAGTTGAACTCCTTGTATTTTGTGAAGCAAATACCAAACTCCCAGTGCAGCAACAAGAAACACAACAAAATTGGAGAATGACCAAATGGCTTCACAGTCTACACGGAAAGATTCTTAGACCCCAGTGGCCACAGCTTACCCACAAAGAGAGAATTCAGCACTGCTGCCTCATGTTCATTGGAAAATAAGAAACCATGTCCTCCATGTAACATAGATGCATACACAGCTTTGATGATCTCACTACAAAGGAAGCTAAAGCTCCTGAAAACAACATATATTTCAAGTGTACAATCTCAAAGACAGTTTCCCAGATGTCTTGAAGCCTGCACACTTCCATGTTTGTGGAGTGTTTACAGTCTCCATTACTTTTGGAAACTCCTCTACCACCTCCAGTGTTGTGAACTCCCGAGCATTGTCCATTCCAGATATGTATTCATAGATTTTCTAACTCTTCTCCTCTAATTGTATCTTACTTGGGGCGAAGGTAATGTCAAGGCATTGTTCTGGATGAGAGTGGGAAGATTTTTTTGTAGCACATATTTGCATACACATTGGATTCATTTTCCAATTATTCATTCAAAATACTTAATCCCTCATAGTAACCCACTCCCTACTAGACTCTGACTACAAATCCTAATATGATGGATAAAAATAGACCAAACCAAATTGAAATACAAGCAGTTCAGAGGATGCCAGGTGTACATTTGGAAGTTCCTTTTGCATTATATATGGTAGGAGTTTTAAATCTAGTGAATTTTTTGTTGAAACACTTCTCCATGTGTTTTTAAAGTTAACAAATATGTGAATTCATGTCTCCATTTCTCTGTAGCCTAATCAGCACATATATTTTTATATGCACATATAGAATCCTACCTGGTACCACACGTACATTCTTGTGAGGTGGCTGACTTGGCAGATACAAATTGTAAGAAGAGATCACTCCTGTTAAACACTGTTGGAACTGAAAATTCAACCTATGCGTGAGTATCCTAGCTGAACAACATTATACATAAATTCATGTTCAGTAAAATGAATATTTTTAGATCTGTGGATGATATATATTTCATGGTGAATTTCATTTGGCTTGTATATTAATACTTTTTAATTTCTGTGTCTGTATTTTAATGTCTGTATATATATATATTTTTTTTCCAGAGTTTTCAAAATATGAAATAAATGTATCTTATTATGTACTCCCTAAATTCATTAATATTTCAGTGCGTATTTATAATCAACTTTTCATAAGATTATTCTAAGACATATTCATCCTCCTGAAATATGTATTTGTTTCCTAGTACTGAAAACTAAGTTCAGTGAATTGTGCATACATATCCTAATATTTTTACACTAATTGACCCAGGTTAATATAAATGCAAGTAGATTCCTATGGGATATGATGTGTATTTTGACGTTCATTTTTTTTCAACACTTGTACATTACTATTTCCTCAGTTTATGCACATCATAAGATATATATTTCATCCACAAGTTCAGAAATTTAAAGGCTTTTGTTTCACTTTCAATCACTTCCTGCTTCAGAACACATGTATTCCTCCAGGTTACATGACTGGTTTTTCATGAGACTTCTTTCCAAACACATTATTTTCGATTTCCACAATTACCTTTGAAGCAAAACTCTCACATTCTTCATGATAAACCATAACCCTAATATTACCATTAGATGTATAACTGGTTTGAATGAATGGATATATATCAATATAAGGTTTCCTGTATATTTTCAGATATCAACTCGAACCATTATTTAAGTTGGAACCAGTTATATTATTTATTTACATTATGGTCTATTCATGCATTATTTCTATATTCATAGACACAGTGTACACCTATTTGTATTCAAAATACTAATTTACACGTCTTCAAAATACTGTTCCTAGAAATGGTGAAAGAAATACTCATGTCACCTGATCTACATATACATTTTATCACAGTAATATTCTGGAAACAAAAAGCAAATGTCACACTTATGATTGTACTAAAGCCTAAATGGAAATTGAACATGGATTACTAAAATCATCCATGTCCAGGTTGCCTATTGCTCTCAAATGTCGATCCTATTGGTGACTACATATTTGTTTCTTTCTAAGATTATATATTCAACCTCAAACCTGTTGAAAATGTCTAATCCTATTACTCACCTTATACTTTGCCTGATTTCCTAATGTCTCTATTGATATATATTTTCCCCAGTTCATCATTGTGACTGCCGCTTAACATGTGCTGATATTTACATTCACTCTCTACATGAAACCCTATTGCTAAAGACCATTTTGTCCAAATCCTATACTCACTCATCTTTCTAAAACTACCGACTATCTTTCTAATCCTACCAACTATCCCTTTTTGACTGCATGTTCTCTTCGACATTCAATCATCCAAGGTACAATGTCCTATACCATTGTATATTGATTTATCTGAGACATCTGTGCAGAAATTAATTCAAAGCTAAGTATCCCAATCAAGGGCCCAATGCCCTTCTGGGCATCAAATCTTACCTAGATTTCTGTTTTCATATTTATATTTCAACTGTATATTTTGTAAATATCGCATGTTCCCATAACCATTATTCATCCTGCAGAATTATTCCTAACCCAATCGAACATGTTGTTAACCCTAACCATACACTGTTCGCTCAATCTAACTTTACAGAAGAGCAGGGAAAGAGTTGATCTTCCAATACTGGATTGTAGGGTATCTTCCATCTGATGAGAACCTCAAAGGTCCATGCAGAAATGATACGTGGAGAAGAAGAAGGCAGCTATGAAGGACCTGAGAGAGCAAAAGTCATTTTCAATGTTAAACAACTGGGTCAGGATGAAGAGATGTATCTGAATCAGCCTTTCTCTTCTTAATGTACAGAAGATGGACCAAACCAGGCCTGTGAGAAGAGCTGTTCCCGGGTGCCTATTGTTGATATACCATTCTAAATTGTGAAACTGTCACAGGAAGTACGGGCAGTCTCCATCTACTGGGACCCTTAGAAGCAAATATCAGTACACACTTCCTTGGTGATGGAACACTCTGAACTTGGGATCCAGGAAGCCAGGCACCCAGAGTCAGTCCCAGTCCCAGTCCCAGTGGTCTCAAATGTTTGGATTTACCAAGGACAGAGTCAGTCTTTGTTGGTACCTACTGAAGTGATAATGGCCAAATGCCAGGAGACCTCTGAAGAGGAGCCTTTTCTGAGAAAGCAGGTAGTGGCTCAACCATGGCTCCTGACAACTTCACAGAGTTGGTGAAGAAGACCAGATCTGAGACAGAACAGGCCATTTTTGGGGAACATAGTATGGACCACCAGTCAGAGGACACTCAAGATATTCACCAACATACTTGGGAGAAGGAGGTGCGGTTGTGGGTGTTGGTGTGAGTTTGTGGTTTTGTCTCTTTTCTGAGAATAGGTAGGAAAGACTGTTTGTTTGTTTGGACTGGAATGTTTCTAGAAAGTCGTTTGACAACGTGAGTGTTTCTATGTCTGTGCATTCCACTGTATCTGTGGTTGTAGACATTTGAAAAGCGAATGCATCAATGGTTGTGTCCTGTCTAGTAGAAAGCTTCCCAACATTCATACTGCACAATTTAAGAATGGAGAGAGGCTTGCCTTATGGATGGGCAACACCTACTATCTTCCTAAGTTCTTGTTTTCTTCCTGAATACTGGCCACTCTCCAGAATAGCCTCATGGTTTGGTTTCCAAGATATGTACCACCTCCAAGCTCTGTGACATGGCCATGTACTGGATAGCTGAAGAGAATAGAAGAATCTCAGAAAACTCACATATCAGTGTGACCATTAAAGTCTCAGTGGAAAAACACTGCATTGGGCCTTTTGCTTACCTATTGTTCTGTTGTCCTGAATGTCAGGAAGATCTTTGCCCCAGGCCACCCCTTTGTGAAGCCAGAAGAAAAGAGTTTTCAAATGGAAATGAATGGGCATCACCTGTGGCTCTTTGCTTAATTGCTTTGGAAAGAGATGTGGCTGAATAAGCCTCTTTGCCCTATGTGAGGCAGTGGCTTAGATTCTCAGCACCTGATGGATCTAAAGAAAGTTTCCCAGTTTGCATGCAAAATGAAAATGGCCAAAAGAGCAGTCATTGTGGACGAAGTCTCTCGCCTTCCTCTGTAAGCTTCTTGACCTCCATCAAGTGAGAATAGGGATCCTTTGTGTCAAATCAGTTCTTCAAAGCCCTACAGAGGCTAGCACATAAGGGCTTGGGTTTTCTCATGACACCATTTCACATAAAGAATCTATACCAGACAGTCAGTAGGCCTCAAATTAGAGAAGCAGAGCAGTATTAAGAGCAGGAGTATTTGATCACTATTGGTTCACAGGAAGGGAGTCCAGGCCACCCTGACTTTAGGCAAATGAGGGGCAAGGGAGTTTATTTGGAAAACTGTCTTGGGCTGTGCCCCTCATGGAAACCTCCAGTCAGAGGCTATGAAGAGTGTCTATGTGGAAGAAGATGAGGGCCATTTGGGAGTGTTTTGGTTTTAATTGTGGTCATTTGTGTGGTGGTTGGAAGAGATGACTAGGTCCACGTGGCTTGAACTCTGGTGTGATTCCCCTTACAGACTGAGTTCAGGAACTGACCTCAGAGAAGTATTGCCATGAATTGTGTTGGGATTTTAGGAGACCACGCATGAGAGTTGCCTTTGGAAACTGAGATCAATGCCCAGGGTGGCTTTCCGCAGAGCATTGTCAATCTCTGCCAGGGCATCACATTATTTTATTCTGAAAGACTTGGCAGCCATTGTTGACAGTCAAAACACACATGGGCCTCACATTGTAGACCTCAATGGGCCTGGCTTCATGTGTCCTTTTGGCTACTCTTTGGGAAGCCTTGCCTCTGAGAGTTCTCCAGAGTTTCCTTGAAATGTGCTTCCTCAAACATTAATGGTTTCTGAATGAATTGAAACACACAATTTCTCCAACTTCATCCTTGAAAAATGGCTAGATAAATACAATGAAATTTTTGAAATTTTCATGACCAGGTGGCACTGGAGAACCTTTCAATGTCCTCTTACTGATGAAGTGTGTACCAGACAGTGCCTTGATTGACTGGGTTTCATGAAAATGATGTAGAACAGAGATGCCAGTATGTTGGAGCCTGCTGAGTAGTGGGCCCAGAGCTGTGGTGTGCAGGTGTGTGATAAAACATCTGTGGTCGGGCCATGTGTATCTGACATTGACTTCCAAATGGCTTGTGGCTGACATTGTGCAGCCAGGAATCACTTATATGTCTGATAACTCTCCATATAAGGCATCTTGTTATATGGAGATGTTTCAGGACAATGTTCAGAATCAGGTGCTATGGTCAAGGGGACAAGCTGTGTGGGATAGAAGCCTGGTTGATGCATTCTCCTGCAGACCCTCATCTATTTCATGTGACAGAACTCTCTCCAGCACTGTGTCCCAGCTGAATTCCTTGTATTTTGTGAAGCAAATAACAAACTCCCAGTGCAGCAGCAAGAAACACCATGAAAAGTGGAGGATGACCAAATGGCTTCACAGTCCACACGGGGAGTCACTTAGCCTTCAGTGGCCACAGTTTACCTACAAAGAGTGAATTCAGCACTGCTGCCTCATGTCCTTTGGAAAATAAGAAACCATGTCCTCCACGTCACATAGATGCAGATCCAGCTTTGATGGTCTCATTAGAAAGAAAGCTAAAGCTCCTGACAACAACATATATGTCAAGTGCCCATCCTCAGAGGCAGTTTCTAAGGAAGTCTTTAGGCCGGCAGAGCTGCATGTTTGATAGCGTTTACCTATTAGACCAGGATGCAAGAAAAGACCACTGACTCCAATTAAAATCAAGTTAAAGCAAGCTTATAATTTCCACTGCCCAGGTGGCCTCTCCCTCCCAAAACAGTGGGAACAAGACAGCCACCCAAATTTCCTACAGCCCAGGTTTATAACCCAGAATTTTACACTACAGGGGGGTTACAAATATCAGAACTCTGACAAGCATCACACTAATCGTAGTTTATATATATATATATATATATATATATATATATATATATATATATTTTTTTTTTTTTTTTTTTTTTTTTTTTTTTTGCTGGCCCCAACATCAGAATTTATGAAAACCATTAGAACCTCAGAGAGGGTCATTGTCTGGCCAGGGAAGGCCAATATTTATGAGGTGTCAATAAAGTTTCATAGAGGGCTGTTCCTGGTCAAAGTGCCAGGCATGGGTGAGTTCAAGGCCACGGGCAGGCATTCCAAGCAGGTTCAGAATTTGGTGTAATTTATAGTTAAGCCAAAATTTTCTTTTCATGGCTTTGTGGCAAGATGGATCCAAATTTTAATAAAAGATCAGGTTGGGTATATCATTCCCCCCTTTTCTAATGTGTCCCTTTCAAATCTTTGATAGGGTAGGGGAAGAGCACTGAGGGAATTTTAATACCTCACGTAACAATCTCCATATTTTTTGAACTCACACAAAACCAGTCTCCCTGATTTTACCTGACTTAATTAATTACTTAAAATGAAAGTCTATCTATTTTTGGCTCCATTGTTGTAAGAAGAGAGTCGTCACTCATTTTGGCTTCTTCTGAGCTGAGAGAGGGTGACATGAGGGGGCACAGCATGAGGGATATGAGTTGCCTTTTAGAAGTCAATTCGGTTTGAAGTCTGGTTGTGGTAGAACAGTTTGTAAAGTCATCTGGGGATGGGTTCTTCTATGAGAGAAACAAAAACCATGAGTACTGAATAAATGTTGCACCAGCTGAAACATGTCACTGTATAGGTGTCCCCTCATCTGTCTTCAATATCCCCAGTTATCAGGACATTCAACTTAACTTTTAGTGTCACAGTTGTTTCACCCCATAAGATACAGTTTAATAATTTAATGTCATCTGATCTTGCAAATTCCTTTTACTAGTATGACCTCTGTGTGTAATAGAGAAACCTTTAATTCTGTTATTCAGGGCTGGATAATCGTACTAGCAAACACCAAGCCTACCTGTGTAGGTTAGGAATATCTGTAGGCCTTAAACAAAAAACTTCTGCCTCTGGTACCTCCTCTTGATAGTCTCTTTTTATACTCATCAGGCATTACTGTCTGAGAATCCTTCTTTGTAGCCTCCAGTCTTACTTATTTTGGGAGGCTACCATAAAGTGTATACGTTAAAATATTATTATAACTATTATTTTTTAAAATGCCCAGGAATGGCTGTATTTTGGGTTTACTGTCTTTGCTAAGAGTTTAAGATGAAGCAGTAAAACTGACTTTTGTTTCTATCTATTGTTAACAGTCAGCTGAGATTTTATGGGAGCCATTCCTGGGGAAACTTGAGAGCAGCTTCTCAGTTCTGCTAGTGCCATTTGCGCTAGGTGAGTCCAGGTCTTGCTTGACCATGTGGCTTCTCTCGGAAGCATCAGGAATATCTCCCTTCTCTGATGACTCTCTTCTTCGTAGAAAATGCACTGATTGGCTTTCTGTTCTCCAGTGGTCTCATTAATCTTCCTGATCAGGAGGTTATGTGGCTCAGAGTTGCAAAGTTCTTTAGAGAAGTCTCCTGTTCCCTGGATACAGACTGACTCAGAGGGCAAGAGCCAAATATTTGTTTTATTGTCCCTTTTCATTTAAATTAAATTTTAAATCCTAAACTTAAACATCCAGCAAATAAATTTTAACAGCCTTATATTAAGAGTACTGTGCTTTAATGTCTATAATTTAAAATTATTTATCTTTTTATTATTTGGGATCTGTATTTTTCTGTCTATCTTGTAGGTGATGACTTATTATCTTAAATTAACCAATGTTGTGTTCTAAAAGCAACTCTTTTGTAAAACACTAACAGGGAATCTTTAGTTAACTTATAAGGAAATTCAAAATAAAATTAACAAGAGTAAAAATACTTAGTTCGTGTAATAGCTACCCTGAATTTTAGGCTGAGTTATACATTATATCCCCTTCTTGAGATCCTAGTAATCTTGACAGAAAAACATAACTTTAAATTAAATAACATCTGACCTATTGCTTTCGTAGTTATTCTCACATGTTGTAAGATGAGACACAGAGCCTTATCTCAGGTAAGGCAGGGCTCTATATAAATCTTAAGTGTTTTAGTTCTAAAGCTGATCTTTGTTTTTAAAATATCATTTTACACAGTTTACATAAATTGTTTGAGGTCTCATGAATATTAGCTAACACCATATGATATCACATTTAAAACATGAATTAAAGAAAGGCTGAAAGTTTTTAACCTTTACATAGATTAGGCGCTCATTAACTTAAAAATATATTTAAATTTTTTCCCAATGTAAAAAGTAACATAAAACTTTATATATCTTATTGATAACAAGTAAATAAATCCCCAATATATATATATATTTTTACCATACAACTTCAGAACACCAGCTTGATGAAATGCTCTTTTAAAGTTTCTACCTTACAGAATTGTATACCTGGAAGATGTGAGCACATTAATAGCATCACAATGACATTGATGTTTTTACATTAACCAAGTTTAGCTTTTAAAGAAATGGCAGTAGAGTGCTCTAAAATAACAGTTCTTATTTAATCAGTTGTTTAATTTTTATGGTTGCTTGTTCTAGAAAAATAAAACTTTATAAACACAATGTTATGGGTAAACTTTTGTTTTAAGAAATTTGTGTCGCTTTATCACATGTCTGATTTTTACAATCTTATACAGACTTTAGAACAAACTTATACAGACCTTACTAAATCAATCAGATATCTAACAAAAGTACTCATGAATGAGTAATCCCATATCAAATTTACTTCACTTATTTATCAAAATATTAGAGAAATGTATTGAACAGTGTAAACCATTTCTTTGTTAAAGGAAAAGTCCTAGAACCAAGGCATATTAGACATTTTATAGACATTAATATTTTATTAGATTTTTGAGCAGCTAGAAAAACTTGTAAGCTTAAATTTAAAGACATTTATTGTTATTTGCTTATCCAAATTTAAAGTGAATCATTTAAATCACGTGAATTAAAGATCTTTGAATCCACTTTTTAAAATTTGTTTTTATGAGTGCTTTTTTTTAATGATCGCTCCTTATATATGTTAATTTGTATATCACATATATGATATAGGAACATATGGATATATAGACATACAACACATAACAAAAGTGTGCACAAATAATAATAGTAAGGCCTTGTAGCTTTTCGCAGGTGAAATCTCCATTGAAATGTTTCAAAACTCCACTGTTGGTCAAATAAAGAACTGATCAGAAAAATATTAACCTAGTTCTGTAGGATCAAAATAATGAGCTCAAAAAAAATACAGAATCTAAGGAAAAAAATGAGAGTCCTAGAAAAAATGACTGGCCAGTAATTAGTAAATACCATACGATATACCTTTTTTTTCCCACTTAGACATCAGATCAGTCTCCTACTGAGTTTGCAGGCTTCTTTCATTTACATTTCAACATAAGTCCTGGCTGAGTTCTGGAAGGAGCTGGACAAAACTGCTATTCTAAGCAGACACCTCAGGCCTAAGGCACTTTAACCATAATTTTCAGGTGAGGATGTTGAAAATTATGATACAATTTTAAGATACAATTCACAAAATTTTATACCTTAACATCTTTTTTTGTCAACAGATACCATACTATGATTTACTATCCTTGTCCAAATTAATGCACTGATACACACTGTGACATTTTCCCAGGCTACCCAATTAAAAATTGGTTAAAAAAAAGACTGAATGATTGGGAAGTTACTTGCCAACTTGGAAGTAGAATTCTTTAGTTTTCCATTTTAAGTATTTAAGTTCTCTGGCATGAATTATCTGAAATCATAAACTAAAAAATTACCTAAACCCGACTTTTAACTTCAAGATTGTGCAATGCTTCAAAAACACATTCAGATACCATATTGTTACAATAAAACATCATCCTTTAGACACACATTCAGCTAAGATCATTCCCAAGAAACAATTTATAATATCAACACATTATTGCACATGTCTTAAATGGCCAGAAACAAAGACAAAAGACAGACAGAAAGGAGCTCCAGACTATGGCTGACAGGACAGAAGCCTTTAAAACAGCAGAAAAGAGAAAAATCTCCTACACCAGTGGCACGATATATGTCCCCACAAGGGCATCAGATATTTTCACAGAGGGGGAACCTGAAATGCAATATCAAAGGTCTCCATGGTGACTTTACTGCATTTAGTGTCTCCTTTTTCTTTTTCTCTTTTTTAAGAAGACAGAGGTGGCATAATACTTACAGTGCAGGGAAGGAAGGAGGGAATTCACTGAAGCAACAGGACTTCGGCAGCTGCTGGGAGTCCCTCAGTCCCGTCTTTTACTTACAGGATTAGCTCCTCTGGTTCGGTTCCACCCCAAGCACGCTGAATCTCCTAACATTTCAGTAGTCAGCTCTCAAAAATTCCAGGGTCAGGGGCGGTATCAAAATTTGTAACTTAAATTTCGGTTCCGGACCTTGAAGCCAATTAATACCAATTTAATATAAGGACAGGGTTTGAGAAAAAGTAAAAGGGAGGTTTACTGCTTTGCTAACAAAGGAGAAAAACAGGGGACTTTGTCCAAAGTTGTGACTCTCTTGATCTGGAGGGACAAGGGGTTTTAAAGGAGTTTCACTTGTTAACCTGGGAGATACTCAGTTATTAGGTCCCCAGCAGGCATTGCCCTCTGCCGTGGGTGTGCTCCAGACAGCCAGCTAGGGGCTTCTCTCATCCTGCTTAACAAAGGCGGGTATAGTGCATCACATTTCTTTAAAACACAGTCCAAAGGGGTGTCAGGCTTACATGATTTATTACCCATTTTCAAGTCCAATATCCTTAAGTTTTTACCACAGAAATCACACAACAAAACGCACAAAAACAAACAAATAAAAAACATTTAGAACACAGAACAAAACACACACACACAAAAAAACAGAAACTCGGCAAATAAACAGAAAACCAGAAGAGCAATGCAGCGTCTTGCTAAAGCTCCGGGGTAGGAGCTCCTGCATGCCAGTCGGCACCTCTCTACACTTTCAGAGGTATTCCCTACAGAACAGAACAGAGGAAAGAAGGATTCCTATTACTGTCCCAGACAGGAGTATATGTGAGCCTTCCCAGGCCACCTCTCTGTCATCAGAAGAGTACTCCCTTAACCGGATATCAGATGTTATAAAGGCGCCTCTTACCTATGAAGGCCTCCTCCACCAGGTGCTTGATAATAGTTTTAGTGCGATGGTTCACTGCAGTGATCCACGGACTGAAGGCTCATTCCAAGGTTTTGGAACTTGGCTCTCCAGCCCGGAGTCCTGGAGGATAGGCCAGCTTCAGAATTTCCAGCAGTCTGGCTTTGTGATCTGGTCGGGTCATGTTGCTGGGGAACTCCAAAATGTTAGTCCAGGACACAAGAAAAGACCACTGACTCCAATTAAAATCAAATTAAGGCAAGCTTAATATTTCAAGCAGCCGGGCTGCCTCTCCCTCTCAAACTGGCGGGAACAAGACAGCAACCCCACCTTTCCTACAGCCCAGCTTTATAGCCCAGAAAGTTACACAAAAGGAGGGTTACAGAAAACAGAACTTTGACAAGCATCACACTAATTGTAGTTTACATTTTTTTTTCTGGCCCCAGCATCAGAAATTATGAGGACCATTAGAGCCTCTGAGAGGGTCGTTGTCTGGCCAGGGAAGGCGAATATTTATGAGGTGTCATTAAAGTTTCAGAATGGGCTGTTATCTGGTCAGAGAGCCAGGCATGGGTGAGTTCAAAACATGGTCAGGCATTCTAAGCAGGTTCAGAATTTGCAGTAATTTATACTAAAGCAAAAATTATCTTTTCATGGCTTTGTGGCAAGATGGCTCACAATTTTAATGAAAGATCATGTTGGGTGATCAACCCTGTCCCTTACTTTTGGAAAATCCTCTACCACCTCCAAGGTTGTGAACTCCTGAGCATTTTCCATTCCAGATATGTTTTCACAGAATTTCTAACTCTTCTTCTCTAATTGTGTCTTACTTGGGGCGAAGGTAATGTCAAGCCATTGTTCTGGATGAGAGTGGGAAGAATATTGTGCAGCACATAATTGCATACACATTGGATTCACTTTCCAATTTTCCAATTGAAATACTGAATTCCTGACAATAACCCATACCCTTCTAGACGCTAACTACAAATACTAATATGATGGAGAAAAATAACCCAAACGGAATTGAAATATAAGCAGTTCAGAGGAGGCATGGTGTATATTGGACTTGCCTTTTGCAAGATAAATGGTAGGTGTTATAAATCTAGTCATTTTTTAATTGAAATTGTTTTATATGTGTATTAAAGTTAACAAATATGTGAATTCCTATCTCCCTTTCGCTGTAACCTATTCAGCACATTAATTTTTATATGCACATATAGAATCCTACCTGATATCACACGTACATTTTTGTGAGGTGCCTGACATTGCAGATACAAATTGTGAGAAGAGATCACTCCACCTAAATGCTGTTGGAACTGAAAATTCAAGCTAATGGTGAGCTTCCTAGTTTAATAACATTATACATAAATCCATGTTCAGTAAAATGAATATTTTTGGATCTGTGGATGATATATATTTCATGGTGAAATTCGATTGGCATATATAATTCTACTTTTGAATGTCTTTGTGTGTGTTTATGTGTGTGTGTGTGTATATATATATACACACACACACACACAAACACACAATATATAAATCTCTAGATTTTTCAAAATATGAAATATATGTGTCTTATATACACTCCCTAAATTCATTCATGTTCATGTATGTGGATTAATATTCAACTTTTCACAAGATTATTCTCAGAAATATTCATCCACCTGAAATACATATTTGTTTTCTAGTACTGAAAACTAACTTCAGTGAAAGGTGCAAACAAATCCTAGTATTTCTACATTAACTGACCTAGTTTAACATCAATGCAAGTAGATTCCTATGGGACATGATGTGTATTTTGATATTAATTATTATTCAACACTGGTACATTACTATTTCTTCAGTTTATACACATCATAGGATATATGTTTCATCCACTACTTAGCAAATTTATAGGCATTTGTTTCAATTTCAATCACTTCTTGCTCCAGAACACATGTATTTCCCTATGTTTCTTGACTGGTCTTTTCATGAGACTTTTTTTCAAATATATTATTTTCGATTTCCATGATCAATTTTTAAGCAAAACTCACACACCCTTCATGATAAAACATAACCCTAAGATGACCATTAGATATATAACTGGTTGGAATGATTGATTGTGTATCATTATAACATTTCTTATATATTTTCAGATATCCATTCAATCCATTATTTAAAGTGGATCCAGTTATATTATTTATTCCCAGTATGGTCTATTCATGCGTTATTGCTATATTCATAGACAGAGGGTATACCTATTTGTACCCCAATACAAATTTATATGTTCTCAAAATATTGCTCCTGGAAATGGTGGAAGAAATACTCATGTCACGTGATATACATATACATTTTATCACAGAAATATTCTGGACACAAAAAGCAAAGGTCACACTTTCAATTGTACCAAAGCCTAAATGAAAAGTGAGCATGGATTACTAAAAACATACATGTCCAGGTTGCCTAATGCTCTCAAATGTCAATCCTATTGGTGACTACATATTTGTTTCTTCCTAAGATTATATGTTCAACCTCAAGCCTGTTGAAAATGTCTAATCCTATCACTCACTTTGTACATTGCTTGATTTCCTAATGTCTTTATTGATATCTGCTTTCCCTCATATTTTTCCCAGTTCATCATTATGACTGACTCTTCACATGTGCTGACATTTACACTCACTCTCTAACCGAAACCCTATTGCTAAAAAACGTTTTGTCCAAATCCTATACTCACTCTTCATTCTAAACCTAACGAGTACCTTCCTCATCGTACTGAATATCGCTTTTTGACTGGATGTTCTCTTCAACATTCAATCATCCAAGGTAGAAGGTCCTATGCCATTGTATATTGATTTATCTGAGACAACTGTGCAGCACATAACTCAAAGCTAAGAATACCACTTAAGGGTCCAATTCCCTTCTGGGCTTCAAATCTTTCCTAATTTTCTGCTTTCATACTTATATTTCACCTATATACTCTTGTAAATATCGAAGGTTGCCAATACCATTATTCATCTCGCAAAATGATTCGTAACCCAAATCAAACATGTTATTAACCCTAAACATACACTGTTCCCTCAATATAACTTACAGAAAAGAAGGGCAGAGTTGGTCTTACAATATAGGAATGTAGGTGATCTTCCACCTTCTGAGAACCTCAAAGATCCATGGAGAAATGATCCTTGGAGAAGATTTATGCAGCTATGTAGGACCTGAGAGAGCAATAGAAATCTTCCATGGCAAACAACCTGGTCAGGATGAATTGATGGGTCTAAATCAGCCTCTCTCTTCTTATTGTAGAGAAGTTGGAAGAAACCAGGCCTGTGTGGAGAGCTGTTCCCGGGTGCCTAAGGTTGATATTCCATTCTAACTTCTGAATGTGTCACAGGATGTTGGGGCAGCCTTCATCTCATGGGAACCTTGGAAGCAACTGTTAGGACAAAGTGGTTTTCAAGGCAGTGACCTCATTCAGTTCCTGAAGGAAGTGACCTCTTCTCACTTCCTTGGTGATGGAATTCTCTGAACTTGGGATCCAGGAAGCCAGGCACCCAGAGCCAGACCCAGTCCTAGTCCCATTGGGCTAACTTGTTTGCTTTTCCCAAAAACAGAGTCAGTCTTTCTTGGTACCTACTGATGTGAGGATGGCCAAATGCCAGCAGATCTCTGAAGAGGTACCTTCCCTGAGAAAGCAGGTAGTGGCTCACCGCTGTCTCCTGACAACTTCACAGAGTTGGCCAAGGAGACCAGATCTGAGACAGGACAGGCCATTTCGTGGGAACATAATATGGCCCACCAGTCAGAAGACACTCTGGATAGTCAAATACCTACTTGGGGGAAGGAGGTGGCTTTGCCGTTGTGGGTGTGAGTTTGTGGTTTTTTTCTCATGTTCTGAGAATAGGTAGGAAAGGCGTTTTTTTTTTGGTGTGGAGTGGACTGTTTCTAGTAAGTCCTTTGACATTGTGAGGGTTTCTATGTCTGTGTATCCCACTGTATCTGTGGTTGTAGACATTAGAAAAGAGAATGCATCAATGGACTTGTTTTCTCTAGTAGAAAGCTTCCCCACATTAATACTGCCCAATTGATTAATGGACTTCACTTTGCCTTATGGATGGGCAACACCTACTGTCTTCTTAAGTTACTCTTTTCTTCGTGAATTCTGGCCACTCTACAGAATACGCTCATGGTTTTGTGTCCCAGATATGTAACACCACAAGGCTCTGTGACATGGCCATGTACTGGATAGCTGAAGAGAATGAGAGCATCTCAGAAAACTCAGATATCAGTGTGACCAGTAAAGTCTCAGTGAAGAAACCCTTCTTGGGCCATTTGCTTACTTCTGATTCAATTACCCTGAATGTCAGGAAGGTCTTTGCCTCATGTCAACCCTTTGTGAAGCCTGAAGAAAACTGTTTTCATATGGAAATGAATGGGCTTCACCTGTGGCTCTTTGCTTAATTGCTTTGGAATGGGATGTGTCTGAATCAGTCTCTGGTCCTTGTGTGAGGCTGTGACTTAGATTCTCAGCACCCAATGGATCTGAATAAAAATCCCATGTGCTTCCCAAACCGAAATGGCAAAAAGAGAAGTCATTGTGGATGAATTTTTTTGCCTTCTTGTTTTAGGTTCCTGACCTCCATCAAGTGAGAATAGGGATCCTTTGGATTAAATGAGTTCTTCAAATCCCAGCAGAGGCTAGCCCGTATTTGCTTGGGTTTTCTCATGACTCCAAATCACTTAAAGAATCCATACCTCACAGCCAGTAGGCCTCAAATTGGAGAAGCGGAACACTTTAACAGCAGGAATATTTGATCACTCCTGGTTCACAGGAGGAGTGTCCAGGCCACCATGATTTTAGGCAAATGAGGGGCAAGTGAGCTTATTTTGGACACTTTCTTAGGCTGTGCCCCTCATAGAAATCTCCAGCCAGAGGTTATGATGAGTGTCTTTATGGAAGAAGATGAGGGCCCTGTGGGAGTGTTTTGATTTTAATTGCGGTCATTTTTGTGGTGGTTGGAAAGAATGACTGGGTCCACCTGAGCTTGAACTCTGGTGTGATTCCCCTTAGAGACTGAGTTCTAGAACTGATCTCAGAGAAGTAATGCCATGAATCGTGTTTAGATTTTAGAAGGCCATGCATGAGACTCACCCATGAAAACTGAGATCTAGGCCCAGGGTGTCTTTCCACAAAACAATGGGAATCTCAGGCAGGATATCACATGATTTTATTCTGAAAGATTGGCAGGTATAGTTGAGAGTCAAAACACACATGGACCTCACATTGTAGACCTCAATTTGCATGGCTTCATGTGACCTTTTGGCAACTCTTTGAGAAGCCTTGCCTGTGAGTGTTCTCCAAAGCTTTCATTGAAATGAGCTTTCTCAACACTTAATGGTTCCTGAATGATTTGAAACCCACAGTGCCTCCAACTTAATCTTTGAAAAATGGCTAGATAAATACCATGAAATTTTTGAAATTCCCATGACCAGGTGGCACTGGAGAAACTTTGGAAGTCCTGTGGTTGATCATGTGTATACCAGAGAATGCCTTGTTTTACTGGGTTTTATGTAAATGGTGTAGAACAGAGATGCCAGTAATTAGTATCCTGCTGAGTAGTGGGCCTAGAGCAGTGGTGGGCAGGTGTGTGATAAAACACCATGGTGGGGCCATGTGGATCGGCCATTGGCTTCCAAATGGATTATGACTGACATAGTGCAGAAATCAGACACTTATATGTAAAGGCATTTTTTATATGGAGAGGTTTCAGGGCAATGTTCAGAATCAGTTAACTATGGTTATTGGGGCAAGCTATGTTGGATAGAAGCATGGTTGGTGCATTCTCCTGCAGACCCTGACCCACCACACGTGACAGAACTCCCTCCAGCACTGTATTCTAGTAGAACTCCTTGTATTTGGTGAAGCAAATACCAAATTCCCAGTGCATCAGCAAGAAACACCACGAAAAGTGGAGGATGACCAAATGTCTTCAGAGTCCACACGAGGAGACACTTAGCCTCCAGTGGCCACAGTTTACCTACAAAGAGAGAATTCAGCACTGCTGCCTCATGGTCGTTGGAATATAAGAAACCATGTCTTCCAGGTCACATAGATCCAGACCCATCTTTGATGGTCTCACTACAAAGGAAGTTAAAGCTCATGACAACAACATATATTTCAAGTGCCCAACCTCAGAGGCAGTTTCCCAAGAAGTCTTAGGCCAGGAGAGCTCCATGTTTGTGGAGTGTTTACCCTGTTCTTTACTTTTGGAAACTCCTCTACCACCTCCAAGGTTGTGAACTCCCGAGCATATTCCATTCCAGATATGTATTCACAGATTTTCACACTTTTCTACTCTAATTGTGTCTTACTTGGGGCCAAGCTAATATCAAGGCATTGTTCTGAATGTGAGTGGAAAGATTTTTGTGTAACACATATTTACATACACATTCGATTCATTTTTCAATATTCTATTTGAAATACTGAAGCCCTGAAACTAACACATACCCTACTATACTCTGACTTATAATTCTAATATGATGGTGAAAAATAACCCAAACAGAATAGAAATACAAGCAGTTCCGAGGAGGCATGGTGTATTGTTACAATTGGTTTTTGCATTATATAGTGTAGGAGTTATAAATCTAGTCAATTTTTTTTGTTGAAATAGTTCTACATGTGTTTTTAAAATTAAAAAATATGTGAATTCCTGTCTCCCTTTCTCTGTAGCCTATTCAGCACATGTGTTTTTATATGCACATATAGAATTCTACCTGGTACCACACGTACATACTTGTGAGGTAACTGAATTGGCAGATGCAAATTGTGCTAAAGGATCACTCCTCCTAAATGCTGTTGGAACTGAAAATTCAACCTATGGGTGAGCTTCCTAGTTGAATATCATTATACATTAATCCATGTTCAGTAAAATGAATATTTTTCGATCTGTGGATTATATATATTTCATGATGAATTTTGATTGGCATATATATTGCTACTTTTTTTTCTTTTATTGGTTGCTCAAAACATTACAAATCTCTTGACATATAATATTTCTTACATTAGATTCAAGTGGCTTATGAACTCCCATTTTTAGCCCAAATAGAGATTACAGAATCACATCGGTTACACATCCACATTTTTACATAATGCCCTATTAGTTACTGTTGTATTCTGCTACCTTTCCTATACTCTACTATCTCCCCTCCCCTCCCTTTCTATCTTCTCTTTTTCCCCCATCTACTGTAATTCATTTCACTCCATGTTTATTTTCCCATTCCACTCACAACGATATGTAATTTTGTGTAACAATGAGGGTCTCCCTCCATTACCATGCAATTTCCTTTTTCTCTTACTTACCCTCCCACCTCATGTCTCTGTTTAAAGTTAATCTTTTCTTCCTGCTATTGCTCCCTGCTCTGTTCTTAGTTGCTCTCATTATATCAAAGAAGACATTTGGTATTTATTTTTTAGGGATTGGCTATTTTCACTAAGCATAATCTTCTCCAGTGCCATCCATTTTTCTGCAAATTTTATGATTTTGTCATTTGTTAGTGCTGCGTAATACTTCATAGTGTATAAATGCCACATGTTTTTTATCCATTCATCTATTGAAGGGCATCTGGGTTGGATCCACAGTGTTTCAGTTGTGAATTGTACTGCTATGAAAATCGATGTAGTAGTATCCCTGTATTACTCTCTTTTAAGGTCTTCAGGGAATAGTCCGAGAAGGGCAATAGCTGAGTCAAATTGTGGTTCCATTCACAGCTTTCCCAGGAATCTCCATACTGCTTTCCAAATTGGCCACACCAGTTTACAGTCCCACCAGCAATGTACAAGAGTATCTTTTACCCCACATCCTTGCCAGCACTTGTTGTTTGACTTCATAATGGCTGCCAATTTACTGGAGTGAGATGGTATCTTAGGGTGATTTCGATTTGAATTTCTCTGACTGCTAGAAATGGTGAGCATTTTTTATGTACTTGTTGATTGATTGTATGTCCTCCTCTGAGAAGTGTCTGTTCAAGTCCTTGACCCATTTTTTAATTGGGTTATTTGTTATCTGATTGTCTATTTTTTTGAGTTCTTTGTATATTCTGGATATTAGGGCTCTATCTGAAGTGTGAGGAGTAAAAATTTGTTCCCATAATGTATGCTCCTTATTTACCTCTCTTATTCTTTCTCTTGCTGAGAAAAAACTTTTCAGTTTAAGTAGTCCCATTTGTTTATTCTTGTTATTAACTCTTGTGCTATGGGTGTCCTATAAAGGAATTTGGAGCCCAACCCCATAATATGTAGATCAGAGCCAACTTTTTCTTCTATCAGACACAGAGTCTCTGATTTGATATCTAGCACCTTGATCCACTATGAGTTAACTTTTGTGCATGGCGACAGAAAGGAATTCAGTATCATTTTGTTGCATATGGATTTCCATTTTTCCCAACACCATTTGTTGAAGATACTATATTTCCTCCATTGCATGCTTTTAGCTCCTTTTTCAAATATAAGATAGTTGTAGCTTTTTGGATTAGTCTCTGTGTCCTCCATTCTGTACCATTGGTCCACCCGCCTGTTTTGGTACCAGTACCATGCTGTTTTTTTTTGTTGTTGTTGTTTTATTTTGTTTTTTTTTAAATTAATTTTATTGTAGGTTGTTCAAAACATTACATAGTTCTTGATATATCATATTTCACACTTTGATTCAAATGGGATATGAGCTCCCATTTTTACCCCATATACAGATTGCAGAATCACATCAATTGCACAACCATTGATTTACATATTGCCATTCTGGTGACTGTTGTATTCTTCTGCCTTTCCTATCCTCTACTATCCCCCCTCCCCCTCCCCTCCCCTCTTCTCTCTCTACCCCCTCTACTGTAATTCATTTCTCCCCCTTATATTTTTCCTCCTTTCCCCTCACTTCCTCTTGTATGTAATTTTCTATACCCCTGAGGGTCTCCTTCCATTTACATGCAATTTCCCTTCTCTCTCCCTTTCCCTCCCACCTCTCATCCCTGTTTAATGTTAATCTTCTTCTCATGCTCTTCGTCCCTACTCTGTTCTTAGTTACTCTCCTTATATCAAAGAAGACATTTGGCATTTGTTTTTAAGGGATTGGTTTGCTTCACTTAGCATAACCTGCTCTTATGCCATCCATTTCCCTCCAAATTCTATGATTTTGTCATTTCTCAATGCAGAGTAATACTCCATTGTGTATAAATGCCACATTTTTTTATCCATTCTTCTATTGAAGGGCATCTAGGTTGGTTCCACAGTCTTGCTATTGTGAATTGTGCTGCTATGAACATGGATGTAGCAGTGTCCCTATAGTGTGCTCTTTTTAGGTCTTTAGGGAATAGACCGAATAGGGGAATAGCTGGATCAAATGGTGGTTCCATTCCAAGCTTTCCAAGAAATCTCCATACTGCTTTCCAAATTGGGCGCACCAATTTGCAGTCCCACCAGTAATGTACAAGAGTACCCTTTTCCCGACATCCTCGCCAGCACTTGTTGTTGTTTGACTTCCTAATGGCTTCCAATCTTACTGGAGTGAGATGGTATCTTAGGGTGGTTTTGATTTGCATTTCTCTGACTGCTAGAGATGGTGAGCATTTTTTCATATACTTGTTGATTGATTGTATGTCCTCCTCTGAGAAATTTCTGTTCAGGTCCTTGGCCCATTTGTTGATTGGGTTATTTGTTATCTCATTGTCTAATTTTTTTAGTTCTTTGTATATTCTGAATATTAGGGCTTTGTCTGAAGTGTGAGGAGTAAAGATTTGTTCCCAGGACGTAGGCTCAATATTTACCTCTCTTATTGTTTCTTTGCAGAGAAAATCTTTTTAGTTTGAGTAAGTCCCATTTGTTGATTCTAGTTATTAACTCTTGTGCTATGGGTGTCCTATTGAGGAATTTGGAGCCCGACCCCACAGTATGTAGATCATAGCCAACTTTTTCTTCTATCAGACGCCATGTCTCTGATTTGATATCAAGTTCCTTGATCCACTTTGAGTTAACTTTTGTGCATGGCGAGAGAAAGGGATTCAGTTTCAATTTGTTCCATATGGATTTCCAGTTTTCGCAACACCATTTGTTGAAGATGCTAGCCTTCTTCCATTGCATGCTTTTAGCCCCTTTATCGAATATAAGATAGTTGTAGTTTTGTGGATTGGTTTCTGTGTCCTCTATTCTGTACCATTGGTTCACCCGCCTGTTTTGGTACCAGTACCATGCTGTTTTTGTTACTATTGCTCTGTAGTATAGTTTGAAGTCTGGTATAGCTATACCGCCTGATTCACACTTCCTGCTTAGCAATGTTTTTGCTATTCTGGGCCTTTTATTTTTCCATATGAATTTCATGATTGCTTTCTCTATTTCTACAAGAAATGCCATTGGGATTTTGATTGGCATTGCATTAAACCTATTGAGAACTTTTGGTAATATGGCCATTTTGATAATGTTAGTTCTACCTATCCATGAACAGGGTATATTTTTCCATCTTCTAAGATCTTCTTCAATTCTCTGTTTAGGGTTCTTTAGTTTTGAATGTATAAGTCTTACACCTCTTTTATTAGGTTGATTCCCATGTATTTTATTTTTTCTGAGGATATTGTGAATGGGGTGCTTGTCCTCATTTCCATTTCAGAGGATTTGTCGCTGATATACAGGAATGCCTTTGATTTATGCGTGTTGATTTTATATCCGGCCACTTTGCTGAATTCATTTATTAGCTCTAATAGTTTCTTTGTAGACCCTTTTGGCTCTGCTAGGTATAGAATCATGTCATCTGCAAATAGTGATAATTTGAGTTCTTCTTTTCCTATTTTTATGACTTTAATTTCTTTCGTCTAATTGCTCTGGCCAGTGATTCGAGAACTATGTTGAACAGAAGTGGTGAGAGAGGGCATCCCTGTCTTGTTCCAGATTTTAGAGGGAATGCCTTCAGTTTTTCTCCATTCAGAATGATGCTAGCCTGAGGCTTAGCATAGATTGCTTTTACAATATTGAGGTATGTTCCTGTTATCCCTAGTTTTTCTAGAGTTTTGAACATAAAGGGATGCTGTACTTTGTCGAATGCTTTTTCCGCATCTATCGAGATGATCATATGGTTCTTATTTTTAAGCCTATTGATGTGGTGAATAACATTAATTGATTTCCGTATATTGAACCAACCTTGCATCACATGGATAAATCCTACCTGATGATGGTGCACAATTTTTTTGATATGTTTTTGTATCCGGTTCGCCAGAAGTTTATTGAGGATTTTTGCATCTAGGTTCATTAGAGATATTGGTCTGTAGCTTTCTTTCTTTGGAGTGTCTTTGTCTGGTTTAGGAATCAGGGCGATGTTGGCCTCTTAGAATGAATTTGGAAGTTCTCCCTCTTTTTCATTTTCCTGAAATAGCTTGAAAAGTATTGGTATTAGTTCCTCTTTAAAGGTTTTGTAAAACTCTGCTGTATACCCATCCGGTCCTGGGCTTTTCTTAGTTGGTAGTCTTTTGATGGTTTCTTCTATTTCCTCAATTGATATTGGTCTGTTTAGGTTGTCAATATCCTCCTGACTCAATCTGGGCAAATCATATGACTTAAGAAATTTATCGATGCCTTCACTATCTTCTATTTTATTGGAGTATAAGGATTCAAAATAATTTCTGATAATCTTCTGTATTTCTGAAGTGTCTGTTGTGATATTGCCTTTTTCATCCCGTATGCTAGTAATTTGAGTTCTCTCTCTTCTTCTCTTCGTTAGCGTGGCTGAGGGTCTGTCAATTTTATTTATTTTTTCAAACAACCAACTTTTAGTTTTGTCAATTTTTTCAATTGTTTCTTTTGTTTCGATTTCATTAATTTCAGCTCTGATTTTAATTATTTCTTGTCTTCTACTTTTTTGCCGTTGTTTTGCTCATCTTTTTGTAGGACTTTGAGTTGAAGTATTAGATCATTTATTTGTTGTTTTTTTTCTTTTTTTAAGGATTGAACTCCAAGCAATAAATTTTCCTTTTAGAACTGCTTTCAATGTGTCCCATAGATTCCGACATGTTATGTCTGTGTTTTCATTTATCTCTAAGAATTTTTCAATTTCCTCCTTGATGTCTTCTATAACCCATTGATCATTCAGTAACCTATTTTTCATTCTCCAAGTGATGCATGATTTTTCTTTACTTCTTTTATCGTTGATTTTCAATTTCATTCCATTATGTTCAGATAAGATGCATGGTATTATCTCTACTCCTTTATATTGTCTAAGAGTTGCCCTGTGACATAATATAAAATCTATTTTTGAGAAGGATCCATGTGCTGCTGAGAAAAAAGTGTAACTGCTTGATCTTGGGTGGTATATTCTATATATGTCAATTAAGTCCAGGTTATTAATTATGTTATTGAGTTCTATAGTTTCCTTATTCAACTTTTCTTTGGAAGATCTATCCAGTGGTGAGAGAGGTGTGTTGAAGTCTCCCATAATTATTGTATGGTGGTCTATTAGACTCTTGAACTTGAGAAGAGTTTGTTTGATGAACATAGCTGCACCATTGTTTAGGGCATATATATTTATGATTGTGATGTTTTGTTGGTGTATGGTTCCCTTGAGCTGTATGTAGTGTCCCTCTTCATCCCTTTTGATTAACTTTGGCTTGAAATCTATTTTATATGATATGAGTATGGACACTCCGGCTTGTTTCCAAAGTCCATATGAGTGATATGATTTTTCCCAACCTTTCACCTTCAGTCTATGTATGTCTTTTCCTATCAAATGCGTCTCCTGAAGGCAGCATATTGTTGGGTCTTGTTTTGTGATCCATTCTACTAGCCTGTGTCTCTTAATTGGTGAGTTTAAGCCATTAACATTTAGGGTTATTATTGAGATATGGGTTGTTCTTCCAGCGATATTTGTTTATTTATGTTCCTAAACATGGTTTGTTTTCCTCTTTGATTATCCCCAGCCTTTACTGTACTCCCTCCCGCTGTTGGTTTTCATTGATATTTTCCATTTCCTCTTCCTGTAATATTTTGCCGAGGATGTTTTGAAGAGATGCTTTTCTAGCTGCAAATTCTTTTCACTTTTGTTTATCGTGGAAGGTTTTAATTTCATCTTCCATATTGAAGCTTAATTTTGCTGGATACACAATTCTTGGTTGGAACCCATTTTCTTTCAGTGTTTGAAATATGTTATTCCAGGATCTTCTAGGTTTCAGAGTCTGTGTTGAAAGATCAGCTGTTATCCTGATTGGTTTACCCCTAAATGTAATCTGCTTCCTTTCTCTTGTAGCTTTTAAAATTCTCTCCTTATTCTGTATGTTGGGCATCTTCATTATAATGTGTTTAGGTGTGGATCTCTTATGATTTTGCACATTCGGCATCCTGTAGGCTTCTAGGATTTGGGATTCTGTCTCATTCTTCAAGTCTGGGAAGTTTTCTCGTATTATTTCATTGAATAGATTGCTCATTCCTTTTGTTTGGACCTCTATACCTTCCTGTATCCCAATGACTCTTAAGTTTGGTCTCTTTATGTTATCCCATATTCTTGAATGTTCTGCTCATGGTTTCTTAACAGCTTTGCTGAGCTGTCTATGTTCTTCTCCAGTTGAAATACTTTGTCTTCATTGTCTGATGTTCTATCTTCTAAGTGTTCTACTTTGCTGGTAGTATTCTCAATTGAGTTTTTAAGTTGGTTTATTGTTTCCTGCATTTCCAGGATTTCTGTTTGTTTGTTTTTTATAACCTTGATCTCCCTGTAAAATTGATCTTTTGCTTCTTGGATTTGTTTATGTAATTCATTTTCTAAGTGGTTGAAGTGGTCTTTCATTGTCTGATTTTGCTGTCTAATGTCTTCCTTGAGACTCCAGATTATCTGAAGCATGTATATCCTGAATTCTTTATCTGACATTCCATCTGCTGCAGATATTACCTCTTCTAAAGTTGAGTTGACCTGCATTGCTTGTGGTCCTTTCTTTCCTTTTCTTTTCATACTGATCACGTTTCTTTCTGCTGGGTGAAACTGTTGTGTTATTGATTTTTCCCCCTATATATTTATACTGCTCTTGTATAGTTGCAAAGTTTCCCTCGCAGGCTTTGGCGGTGGTTCTGCCCCTCCTCCAATTGGGGCAATGTGCCTACCACGCCGGCAGGTCGCTGTGCCTGTACTTTCGGTGGGCCTGTTCTTTCGGTGGTCACAGGTCCGCCTATCTTGCAGGCGTGAGCAGCGGCTCTGCCCCTCCGCTGGCTGCTAGGCCTGTTCTGTCTGTCGTTTGCAGGTCTGTCTACCTAACAGGCGCTGGTGGCTGCCCTGCCCCTCCTCCAACCGGGGTGATGTGTCAGATGGGCCACTGGGCCTGTTTTGTCAGTGGTCACGGTACCGCCTACCTTGCAGGTGCGTGGGGCAACAGTGCCCCTCCGCAGGTTCTGGGCCTGACCTGCCAGTGGGTCGCAGGTCATTCATTTTTTAGTTCTAGTAGTTTTTGTAGACCCTTTTGTGTCTTCTATGTTTAGAATAATGTCACCCGAAAATAGTGATAATTTACATTCTTATTTTCCTATTTTTATGCCTTTTATTTCTTTAGTCTGTCTAATTGCTCTGGCCAGTGTTTTGAGAACTATATGGAATAGAAGTGGTGAGAGAGGGTATCCCTGTCTTGTTCCAGATTTTAGAGGAAATGCCTTCAATTTTTCTGCATTCATAATGATGCTAGCTGAGGCTTTGCATAGATAGCTTTTACAGTGTCGAGGTAATTTCCTGTTATCCCTAGTTTTTCTAATGTTTTGAACATAAAGGGATGCTGTACTTTGTCAAGTGCTTTTTTTTGCTTCTAACGAGATGATCATATGGTTCTTATCTTTAAGTCTATTGATGTGGTGAATAACATTTATTGATTTCCGTATATTGAACCATCGTTGCATCCCAGGGATGAATCATACTTGATCATGTTGCATAATTTTTTTGATGTGCCTTTGTATTCGATTCGCCAGAATTTTATTGAGGATTTTTGCATGTAGGTTCATCAGATATATTGGTCTGTAGTTTTCTTTCTTTGAGGTGTCTTTTTCTGATTTTGGAATTAGCATGATGTTGGCCTCATAGAATGAATTTGGCAGAGCTCCCTCTTTTTCTCTATCCTGAAATAACTTGAAAAGTATTGGTATTAAATCTTCTTTAAATGTTTTGTGAAACTCCGCTGTATAGCCATCCGTTCCTGGGCTTTTCTTGGTTGGTAGTCTTTTGATTGTTTCTTCTGTTTCATCCATTGACATTGGTCTGTTTAAATTGTGTGTATCCTCCTGACTCAGTCTGGGCATATCATATGACTTGAGAAATTTGTTGATGTCTTCAATATATTCTATTTTATTGGAATATAGGTTTTCCAAATAATTTCTAATTGTCTTCTGTATTTCGGAAGCATCTGTTGTAATATAGCCTTTTTCATCCCATATGTTAGTAATTTGAGTTCTCTCTCTTCTTCTCTTCATTAGCATGGATAAGGGTCTGTCGAACATATATATTTTTTCGAAGAACCACCTTTTAGTTTTGTTAATTTTTTCAATAGTTTCTTTTGTTTTAATTTCGTTGATTTCTGCTCTGATTTTAATTATTTCTTGCCTTCTGCTACATTTTCTGTTGTTTTGCTCTTCCTTTTCTAGGGCTTTGAGTTAAAGTGTGAGCTCATTTATTTGTTCGGTTTTACTTTTTTTCAGGAATGACCTCCAGGCAATGAATTTCCCTCTTAAAACTGCTTTCATTGTGTCCCATAGATTCCGATATGTTGCATCTGTATTTTCATGTATCTCTAAGAATTTTTTGATTTCCTCCTTTATATCTTCTCTAACCCACTGATCATTCAGTAACATATTGTTCATTTTCCATGTGATGTAGGATTTTTCCTTCCTTCTTTTATCATTGATTTCCAGTTTCATTCCATTATGATCAGATAAAATGCATGGTATTATCTCCACACCTTTATATTTACTGAGGGTTGCCCTATGGCATAATATATGGTCTATTTTTGAGAAGGATCCACGTGCTACTGAGAAAAAAGTATATCCACTTGATGATGGTTGATATATTCTATATATGTCAGTTACATGTAGGTTATTGATTGTGATATTGAGTTCTATACTTTCTTTATTCAACTTTTGTTTGGAGGATCTGTCCAATGGTGAGAGAGGTGTGTTGAAGTCTCCCATAATTATTGTGGAGAATTTGAGGAGAATTTGTTTTTTGAACGTTGCAGCACCATTATTTGGTGCATAAATATTGATATTTTTTATGTTTTGTTGGTGAATGGTTCCTTTTAACAGTATATAATGTCCTTTCTTATGCCTTTTGATTAAATTAGTCTTGAAGTCGATTTTATTCAATATGAGGATGGCCACCCCTGCTTGCTTACAAGGACCATTGCATGGTATATTTTTTCCAAAACTGCACCTTCAGCCTGTATGTCTTTTCCATTCAGATGTGTCTCCTGGAGGCAACATATTGTTGGATTCGTGTTTAATCCAAGTTACCAGCCTATGTCGCGTTATTGGAGAGTTTAAGCCATTAACATTTAGAGTCACTATTAATATATGGTTTGTACTGCCACCCATAATTGATGATTCTTCTTTTTTTTTTAATTTAGTTTGTTTCTCCATGATTAGCTTTTCCCCCACCCTCTGTCATTACTGAGGCACTTCCCACTGATGGTTTTGGTTGTTGATTTTCATTTCTTCTTCGTATATTGTTTTGCTCAAGATGCTTTGCAATGCTGCTTTTCTGGCTACAAATTCTTTTAGCTTTTGTTTATCATGAAATATTTTTATTTCATTGTCATACCTGAAGCTTAATTTTGCTGGATACAGAATTTTTGGTTAGCATTCATTGTCTTTCAGTGTTTGAAATACGTTGTTCAAGGATCTTCTCGCTTTCAGCGACTGTGATGAAAAATCCCTTCTCAACCTTATTGGTTTACCCCTTAATGTAATCTGCCTCCTTTCTCTTAGAGCTTTTAATATTTTCTCTTTGTTTTGTATATTGGATATCTTCATAACGATGTGTCTTGGTGTTGATCTACTGTGATTTTGTGTGCTCGGTGTCCTGTAAGCATGTCCAATTTGTATATCCGTTTACTTTGTATTTCTGGAAATATTTCTGTAATTATTTCATTCAATAGATTACTCATTTCATTGGTTTGAATCTGTGTACCTATCCAGATGACTCATAAATTTGTTTTTTTTATGTTATCCCATATATCTTGGATGTTTTACTCATGATTTTTTACCAGCCTTTCTGTGTTGGCTAGATTCATTTCAAGATGATATATTTTGTCTTCATTATCGAACATTCTGTCTTCTACTTGCTCCACAGTGTTAGTGATACTCTTAATTGACTTTTTAATTTGGTTTATCGTTTCCTTCATTTCTAGAATTATTGTTTGATTTTTTTATAATCTCTATCTCCTGATAAAGATTCATAACTTCTTCTTTTATCTGTTTATGTAATTCATTTTCAATGTGTTCTTTCACTGTTTGGATTTGCTGTCTCGTATCCTCTTTAAGTTTCCATTCCATCTGTCTAAGGTATTCCTTGAGTTCTTTATATGACCATTTTTCTGATGACTATAGGTCCTCCTGAATATTTAGGCTGTCCTTCATTGTTTGTACTTATTTTCTTCCTTGATTTTTTGTGCTGCTCATGTTACTTCTTGCTCTGTTTCACTGCTGAGTTACTGTTTACTCTTATAATTTTATTTGATGCTTGGGAGGAAAGATATTAGAAGGAAAGGGAAGAAGTCACTAAAGAGAATGAGAGTAGGCAGGTAGAATTAAAGGAAGGGGAAATAAGAAAATTGAAAAGAAACGATAAGACAAAAGAAAAAATAGAAAAGAAAGAAAGAAAGAAAAAAATTTAAAAATAATGATCATTTAAAAAATGAATATTAAAATTTAAAATAATAATAATAATAATAAAATAAAAATATTTTAAAAATGAAAACATTTTAAAACGTTAAAGTACAACAACAACAAAAAAAAATGAATTCACATAAAGAATCTAAATGCCACACTCAGTAGGCCTCAAGTTGGAGAAGCAGAGCAGTATTAAGGGCAGGCCTATTTTTTCACTTCTGTTTCACAGGAAGGGATTCCAGGCCACCCTGATTTTAGGCAAATGAGGGGCAAGGGAGCTTATTTTGGATACGGACGTGGGCTGTGTACCTCCTGGAAACCTCCAGCAGGAGGTTATGATGAGTGTCTACATGGAAGAAGATGAGGGCCATGTTGGGGTGTTTTGGTTTTAGCTGTGAACATTTGTATGGCGGTAGGAAGAGAAGACTGGGTCCACCTGGGCTTGAACTCTTGTGTGATTCAACATAGAGACTGAGATCTGGAATTGACCTCAGAGAAGTATTGCCATGAATTGTGTTGGGATTTTAGAAGGCCATGCATGAGAGTCGCCCTTGGAAAGTGAGATCTAGGCCCAAGGTGGCTTTCCACAGAGCAAAGGGAATCTCAGCCAGGATATCACATGATTTTCTTCTGAAAGACTTGGCAGCCATATTTGAGAGTCAAAGGCTCATGGACCTCATATTGTAGACCTCAATGGGCCTGGCTTCATGTGACCTTTTGGCCACCCGTTGGGAAGCCTTGCCTCTGAGAGTTCTCCAGAGCTTTCATTGAAATGAGCTTACTCAACATTTAATGGTTAATGAATGAATTGAAGCCCACAGTGCCTCCAACTTCATCCTTGAAAATTGGCCAGATAAAAACCATAAAATTTTTGAAATTCCCAAGACTAGGTGTCACAGGAGAACCTTTGGATGTCCTCTAGCTGATCATGAGAATACAAGACAATGCCTTTATTGACTGGTTTACATGAAAATGGTGTATAACAAAGATGCCAGTAAGTTGGAGACTGCTGAGTAGTGTTCCTAGAGCCGTGGTGGGCAGGTGTGTGATAAAAAATCTCTGGTGTTGCCATGTTTATCTGCCATTGGTGTCCAAATATCTTGTGACTGACATTTTGCAGCCAGTAGACCCTTATATGTAAAAGCATCTTGTTATATGGAGAGGTTTTAGGGCAATGTTCAGAATCAGGTTGCTATGGTCAATGGAGCAAGCTATGTGGGATAGAAGCCTGGTTGGTGCATTCTCCAACAGAACCCGACCCACCACAACTGACAGAATTCCCTACACCACTGTGTCCCAGGTGAACGCTTTTTATTTCATGAAGCAAATACCACACTCCTAGTGCAACAGCAAGAAACACCATGAAGAGTGGAGGATGACCAAATGGCTTCACAGTCCACATGAGGAGACAATTGCCCTCAGTGGCCACAGTTTACCTACACAGAGAAAATTCAGCACTGCTGCCTCATGTTCATTGGAAAATAAGAAACCATGTCATCCATGTCACATAGATGCAGACCCAGCTTTGATGGTCTCACTACAAAGGAAGCTAATGCTCCTGACAACAAAATATATTTCAAGTGCCCAACCTCAGAGGTAGTTTCTCCAGATGTTGGGCCGGCAGAGCTTCATGTTTGTGGAGTGTTTACCCTGTCCCTTACTTTTGGAAACTCCTCTACCACCTCCAAATTTGTGAACTCCTGAGCATTTTCTATTCCAGATATGTATTCACAGATTTTCTAACTCTTCTCCTCTAATTGTGTCTTACATGGGGCGAAGGTAATGCCAAGGCATTGTTCTGAATGAGAGTGGGAAGATTTTTATGTAGCACATATTTGCATACACATTGGATACATTTTCCAATTTTCCATTCGAAATACTGAATCCCTGAAACTAACAAATTTCCTTCCAGACTTTTACTTATAATCTTAATATGATGCAGAAAAATAACCCAGACAAAATAGAAATACAAGAGGTTCACAGGAGGCATGGTGTATTGTTGGATTTGCCTTTCGTATGATAAATGGTAGGTGTTATAAATCAAGCCAATTTTAATTGAAATAGTTCTCCATGTGTTTTAAAAGTTAACAAATATGTGAATAACTGTCTCCCTTTCTCTGTAGCCTATTCAGCACATGTATTTTTTATGCACATATTGAATTATACCTGGTATCACACGTACATTTTGTGAGGTGGCTGACTTGGCAGATACAAATTGTAAGAAAAGATCACTCCTACTAAACGCTGTTGGAACTGAAAATTCAACATATGGGTCAGTTTTCTAGTTGTACAACATAAATTGATGTTCAGGAAAATGAAAGGAAAATGAATATTTTTGGATCTCTGGATGATATACTTTTCATGGTGAATTTCAATTGGCATACATAATGCTACTTTTTAATGTCTCTGTGTGTGTGTGTGTATATATATATATGTATTCACTCTCCAGATTTTTCAAAATATGAAATGTATTTGTCTGATTATACACTCCCTAAATTCATTCATATTTATGTATGTGGATGTATAATCAACTTTTCACAAGTTTATTCTAAGAAATATTCATCCACCTGAAATACATATTTGTTTCCTAGTACTGAAAACTAACTTCAGGGGATCATATGATGACAGCGAAAGGAGTGCATCAACCCCATGTACAGCGTCACTGTGCAGGAGAATGACGAATTTCCAGCAAAATTTGGGTGGTCCTAAACCTAGTGGAAGTATTTCCATCTCACGAGGATCAGCTACGGGGCTCAAACGTGAGTGATTTGTCTGCATGGAGCATCATGCTGCTTATTCAGCAAATCGCCCTGCGGGTAGAGTCTGTGGCGCGTGCTGGGAAGCAATGAGATAGCAACACAAATATTCAGTGGTGCAGATTCTGTGGGCTCCTGCCATCTGTACAATCACTGTGCTCATTGCTGAATTCTGGGTTTGAGACCAGGGAAATACACGGTCCAATTCGGTTTTCCACACCAGTCAGACCACAGAGGAAGCCAGGGGCCACCATCTTGGAGAGCTGACGTCACCATTCCTGTTTTCAACTGATAGCAGCTCATTCAGCTATAGAACAGGTAATCTCAGGCTGTCATTCGCCTGTGTCTGGGAGACAAATTACTCAGGCCTGCTCCTATCAGAACATACACCAAGCCCAGAGCGGCCGAATTCTGGCTCCTGGAACTGATCAGGCCCAGGGCTAAAGAACCTGCGGAAACTGCTTCTCGGTCTAGGTCTTGCTGAATACTGTGGAGGTAAATACCTACAGAGCCTTCATAGGCAGTGGCAACAGGATTGAGACGGGGCTTGTGAGGGCCGGTAGGACTCACCCATTGCTTTGTTCATCCGGCAAAGGGAACGAAATGCTGCCATTCGCATGGGATACCAACATGTTAGAGATCTGAAGTCATCACAAAGTGGTGGAGGAGATAACTTCATCGATACCAGCGGTGAGAGAAACAGTTGGTCTCCTGGTAAAAAAAGTGAGTCACAAACACCCGAGTCTCTCTCACTCTGTCTTCAAGCTAGAGGGACAGAGCAGAGACACCGCTCACGCCCGGCACTGGCCCAGCGACCTGCAGGCGTGGTAGTCACGTCATCCCAATTGGAGTAGGGACAGAGCAGAGCCGCCGCCCGTGCCCGGAACAGGCCCATCAACCAGCAGGCTTGGTAGTCACGTCACCCCAATTGGAGTAGGGGCAGAGCAGAGCCACAGCCTATGCCCAGAACAGGCCCAACGACCCGCCGGTGTGTTAGACACGGCACCCCTATTGGAGTAGTGGCAGAGCAGAGCCTTCTCCCGTGCCCATTACAAGCCCATCGGCCCACCAGCATGGTTGTTAGGTCACCCCAATAGGAATAGGGGCAGAGCAGAGCCACCACCCATGCCCAGAACAGGCCCAGCAACCCGCCGGCGAGGTAGTCACATCACCCCAATTGGAGTAGGGGCAGAGCAGAGTGACCAACCTCGCCCACAACGTAGGCAACCGAACAGCGAAACAGGCCAAGTGGCCTGCGGGCACGGCAGACACATAACCCCATTTGGAGTAGGGGTAGAGCAGATCCACTGCCCGTGCCCACAAAATAGACAGACCTGCGACCGACCAGCAAAGAGGCTCAGCGTCCTGCCGGCATAGTAGACACGTCATCCCAATTTGAGTAAGGGCAGAGTAGAGCTGCCGCCCGCAACTGCAAGGTAGGCAGACCTGCAATGGATCAGCAGAACAGGCCGAGGGGTCCGTGGGCGTTGTAGACACGTCACACCAAATGGAGGAGGGGCAGAGCAGAGCCACTGCCCGCGCCCGCATTGTAGACAGACCTGCGACCAACCAGCACAACAGGCCCAGCAGCCCGTCAGCATGGTAGATAGATCACCCCAATTGGAGGAGCAGAACAGCCGCCCCCCCGCTACTTCAAGGGAGACTTTTCAACTATACAAGAGCAATATAAGTATATAGGGGGAAAATTTCAAAAACACAACAGTTTCAACAAGCAGAGAGAAACGCAAGCAGTATGAAAAGACAAGGAAAGAAAGGACCACAAGCAATGCAGGTAAACACAATTTTAGAAGAGGTAATAGCTGCATCAGATGGAATGTCAGATAAAGAATTCAGGATACTCAGGCTTTAGATGATCTGGAGTCTCAAGGAAGACATTAGACAACAAAATCAGACAATAAAAGATCCCTTCGACAATGAATTACATAAACAAATCCAAGAAGCAAAAGATCAATTATATAGGGAGATAGAGGTTGTAAAAACAAACAGAAATCCTAGAATTGCAGCAAGCAATAAACCAACTTAAAAACTCAATTGAGAATACTACCAGCAGAGTAGAACACTTAGAACATAGAACATCAGACAATGAAGACAAAGTATTTCAACTTGAAAAGAACATAGACAGCTCAGCAAGACTGTTAAGAAACCACGAGCAGAACATCCAAGAAATATGGGATAACATAAAGAGGCCAAACTTAAGAGACATTGGGATACAGGAAGGTATAGAGGTTCAAAAAAAAGGAATGAGCAACCTATTCAATGAAATAATACGAGATAACTTCCCAGACTTGATAAATAAAAAAGAATCCCAAGTCCTAGAAGCCTACAGAACGCCGAATGTGCAAAATCATAAGAGAGCCACAACTAGACACATTATAATGAAGATGCCCAACAAACAGAAAAAGGAGAGAATTTTAAAAGCTACAAGAGAAAGGAAGCAGATTACATTTAGGGGTAAACCAATCAGGATAACAGCTGATCTTTCAAAACAGACTCTGAAAGCTAGAAGATCCAGGAATAACATATTTCAAACACTGAAAGAAAATGGGTTCCAACCAAGAATTGTGTATCCAGCGAAAGTAAGCTTCAGGATGGAAGATGAAATTAAAACCTTCCACGATAAACAAAAGTGCAAAGAATTTGCAGCTAGAAAACCATCTCTTCAAAACATCCTCGGCAAAATATTACAGGAAGAGGAAATGGAAAATATCAATGAAAACCAACAGCGGGAGGGAGGACAGTAAAGGCTGGGGATAATCAAAGAGGAAAACAAACCATGTTTAGGAACATAAATAAACAAATATCGCTGGAAGAACAACCCATATCTCAATAATAACCCTAAATGTTAATGGCTTAAACTCACCAATGAAGACACACTGGCTAGTAGAATTGAACAAAAAACAAGACCCAACAACATGCTGCCTACAGGGGACGCATTTGATAGGAAAATGCATACATAGACTGACGGTGAAAGTTTGGGAAAAATCATATCACTCATATGGACTTCGGAAACAAGCAGGAGAGTCCATACTCATATCAAATAAAATAGATTTTAAGCCAAAGTTAATCAAAAGGGATAAAGAGAGACACTACATACTGCTCAAGGGAACCATACACCAACAAGACACAGCAATCGTTAATATATATTCCCCGTACAATGGTGCAGCTATGTTCATCAAAGAAACTCTTCTCAATTTCAATAGTCTAATAGACCACAATACAGTAATCATGGGAGCCATGAACACACCTCTCTCACCACTGGACAGATCTTCCAAACAAAAGTTGAATAAGGAAACTATAGAACTCAATAACACAATTAATAACCTAGACTTATTTGAGATATGTAGAATATAACACCCAACATCAAGCAGTTACCTTTTTTCTCAGCAGCACATGTATCCTTGTAAAAAATAGATCATATATTATGTCACAGGGCAACTCTTAGACAATATAAAGGAGTACAGTTAATACCATGCATATTATCTGATCATAATGGAATGAAACTAAAAATCAATGATAAAAGAAGGAAGGAAAAATCATGCATCATTTGGAGAATGAACAATAGGTTACTGAGTGATCAATGGGTTATAGAAGACATCAAGGAGGAAATTTAAAAATTCTTAGAAATAAATGAAAATGCAGACACAACATACCGGAATCTATGGGACACATTGAAAGCAGTTCTAAGAGGAAAATTCATTGCTTGGAGTTCATTCCTTAAAAAAAGAAACAACCAACAAATAAATGATCTCATACTTCATCTCAAAATCCTAGTAAAAGAAGATGAAAGCAACAGCAAATGAAGTAGAAGGCAAGAAATAATTAAGATCAAAGCTGAAATTAATGAAATTGAAACAAAAGAAACAATTGAAAAAATTGACAAAACTTAACGTTGGTTCTTTCAAAAAATAAATAAAATCGACAGAACCTTAGACATTTTAATGAAGAGAAGAAGAGAGAGAACTCAAATTACTAGCATACGGGATGAAAAAGACAATATCACAACAGACACTTCAGAAATACGGAAGATAATCAGAAAATATTTTGAATCCTTATACTCCAATAAAATAGAAGATAGTGAAGGCATCGATAAATTTCTTAAGTCATCTGATCTGCCCAGATTGAGTCAGGAGGATATAGACAACCTAAACAGACCAATATCAATGGAGGAAATAGAAGAAACCATCCAAAGACTATCAACTAAGTAAAGCCCAGGACCGGATGTGTATACAGCGGAGTTTTAAAAAACATTTAAATAGGAATTAATACCAATACTTTTCAAGCTATTTTAGGAAATAGAAAAAGAGGGAGAACTTCCAAATTCATTCTACGAGGCCAACATCACCCTGATTCCTAAACCAGAGAAACTCACTATAAAGTAGCAAAACTACAGACCAATATCTCTAATGAACCTAGGTGCAAAAATCCTCAATAAAATTCTGATGAATCGGATACGAAAACATATCAAAAAATTGTGCACCATGAGCATGTAGGATTCATCCATGGGATGCAAGGTTCGTTCAATATACAGAAATCAATAAATGTTATTTCCCACATCAATAGACTTAGAAATAAGAACTATATGATCATCTCGATAGATGCAGAAAAAGCATTCAACAAAGTACAGCATCCCTTTATGTTCAAAACTCTAGAAAAACTAGGGATAACAGGAACCTACCTCAATACTGTAAAAGCAATCTATGCTAAGCCTCAGGCTAGCATCATTCTGAATGGAGAAAAATTGAAGGCATTCCCTCTAAAATCTGGAACAAGACAGGGATGCCCTCTCTCACCACTTCTGTTCATCATAGTTCTCGAAACACTGGTCAGAGCAATTAGACAGACGAAAGAAATAAAAGGCATAAAAATTGGAAAAGAAGTACTTAAATTATCACTATTGTAGATCACATGATTCTATATCTAGCAGTCCCAAAAGGGTCTACAAAGAAACTAATGGAGCTAATAAATGAATTCAGAAAAGTGGCAGGATATAAAATCAACATGCATAAATCAAAGGCATTCCTGCATATCAGCGACAAATCTTCTGAAATGGAAATGAGGACAACCACTCCATACACAATATCCTAAAAAAATAATAATAATAATTAGTAATCAACCTAACAAAAGATGTGAAAGTCTTATACAATGAAAACCACAGAACCCTAAAGAGAGAAATAGAAGAAGATCTTAGAAGATGTAAAAATATATCCTGTTCATGGATAGGCAGAACTAACATCATCAAAATGGTGATATTACCAAAAGTTCTCAATAGGTTTAATGCAATGCCAATCAAAATCCAAACGGCATTTCTTCTAGAAATAGAGAAAGCAATCATGGAATTCATATGGAAAAATAAAAGACACAGAATAAAAAAAACAATACTAAGCGGGAAGTGTGAATCAGGCGGCCTAGTGATACCAGACTTCAAACTATACTACAGAGCAATAGTAACAAAAATAGCATGGTACTGGTACCAAAACAGGAGGGTGGACCAATTGTTCAGAATAGAGGACACAGAAACCAAGCCAGGAAACTACAACTATCTTATATTTGATGGAGGGGCTAAAAGCATGCAATGAAGGAATATAGCATCTGCAAAAAATGGTGCTGGGAAAACTTGGAATCCATGTGTAAAAAAATGAAACTGAATCCCTTTCTCTCGCCATGCACAAAAGATAACTCAAAATGGATCAAGGAGCTTGATATCAAATCAGAGACATGGAGTCTGATAGAAGAAAAAGTTGGCTACGATCTACATACTGTGGGGTCGGGCTCCAAATTCCTCAATAGGACACCCATAGCACAAGAGTTAATAACTACAATCAACAAATGGGACTTACTCAAACTAAAAAGGTTTTTCTCAGCAAAAGGAACAATAAGAGAGGTAAATAGGGAGCCTAAATCCTGGGAACAAATCTTTACTCCTCACACTTCAGATAGAGCCCTAATATTCAGAGTATACAAAGAACTGAAAAAAATAGACAATAAGATAACAAATAACCCAATAAACAAATGGGCCAAGAACCAGAACAGACACTTCTCAGAGAAGGACATACAATCAAAAAACAAGTACATGAAAAAATGCTCACCATCCCCAGCAGTCAGAGAAATGCAAATCAAAAGCACCCTAAGATACCATCTCATTCCAGTAAGTTTGGCAGCCATTATGAAGTCAAACAGCAACAAGTGCTGGTGAGGATGTGGAGAAACAGGTACACTTGTACATTATTGGAGGCACTGCTAATTGGTGCAGCCAATTTGTAAAGCATTATGGAGATTTCTTGGAAAGCTGGGAATGGAACTACCATTTGACCCAGCTATTCCTCTTCTCGGTCTATTCCCTAAAGACCTTAAAAGATCATGCTACAGGGACACTGCTACATTGATGTTCATAGCAGCACAATTCACAATAGCAAGACTGTGGAACCAACCTAGATGCCGTTCAATAGAAGAATGGATAAAAAAAATGTGGCATTTATACACAATGGAGTATTACTCTGCTTTAAAAAATGACAAAATCATAGAATCTGCAGGAAAATAGATGGCATTAGAGCAGATTATGCTAAGTGAAGCTAGCCAATCCCTAAAAAACAAATGCCAAATGCCTTCTTTGATAAAAGGAGAGTAACTACGAACAGAGTAGGGATGAAGAGCATGAGAAGAAGATTAGTATTAAATAGGGATGAGAGGTGGGAGAGAAAGGGATAGAGAAGAGAAATTGCATGGAAATGGAAGGAGACCCACAGGGTTATATAAAATTACATAAAAGAGGATGTGTGGGGAAAGGGAAAAATAATACAAAAAGGGAGAAATTTATTACAGTAGAGGGGGTAGAAAGAGAAGAGGGGAAGAGAGGGGAGAGGAGGAGGGATAGTAGAGGATAGGAAAGGCAGCAGAATACAATAGACACTAGTATGGCAATGTGTAAATCAATTGATGTGTAACTGATGTGATTCTGCAATCTGTATACGGGGTAAAAATGGGAGTTCATAACCCACTTGAATCAAAGTGTGAAATATGATATATCAAGAAATATGTAATGTTTAAAACAACCATAAAAAAATTAAAAAAAAAAAAAAAGGAAACTAACTTCGGTGAATGAGGCACGCGAATCCTAATATTTCTACAGTAACTTACCAAGTTTAACATCAATGCAAGTAGATTCCAATGGGACATGATGTGTATTTTTACGTTAATTTTTATTCAAAACTGGTACATTACAATTGCATCAGTTTATGCACATCATAGGATATATATTTCATAAACAATTTAGCAAATTTATAGGCATTTGTTTCACTTTCAATCTCTTCCTGCTTCAGAACACATGTATTCCTCCATATTTCTTGACTGGTCTTTGCATGAGAATTCTTTCCGAACACATTATTTTCGATTTCCATAATCACTTTTGAAGCAAACTTCACACACTCTTCATGATAAACCAAAACACTAATATTACCATTAGATGTATAACTGGTTGGAATGAATGAATGTATATCAATATAAGATTTATTGTATATTTTCAGATATCAATTCAATCCATTATTTAAAGTTGGAATCAGTTATATTATTTATTCACAGTATGGTGTATTCATGCTTAATCTCTATATTCATGGACACAGGGTACACCTCTTTGTATCCCCAATAATAATTTTATGTCTTCAATATATTGCTCCCAGAAATGGTGGTAGAAATACTCATGTCACCTGATCTACATATACATTTTATCACAGTAATATTCTGGACAAAAAATGTAAAGGTCACACTTATGATTGTACCAAAGACTAAATGAAAAGAGATCATGGATTACTAAAAACATCCATGTCCAGGTTGCCTAATGCTCTCAAATGTCAATCCTATTAGTTACTAGATATTTGTTTCTTCCTAAGTTTATATATTCAAACTCAACCCTGGTGAAAATGTCTACTCCTATCACTCACTTAATACTTTGCCTGATTTCATAATGTCTCTATTGATATCTGCTTTTCTACATATTTTCCCAATTTCATCATAGTGACTGACTCTTCATATGTGCTGACATTTACATTCACTCTCTAACCGAAACCCTATAGCTAAAGAATTTTTAGTCCCAATCCTACACTCATTCTTCTTCCTAAACCTACCGACTATCTTCCTAATCCTACCGACTATCCCTTTGGATTGGATGTTCTCTTCTACATTCAAACATCCAAGGTACAAGGTTCTATGCCATTGTATATCAAATTGTCTGAGACATCTTTGCAGAATATAATTAAAAACTAAGTATCCCAATTAAGGGCCCAATGCCCTTCTGGGTTTCAAATCATACCTAGATTTCTGTTTTCATACTTATATTTCACCTCGATATTCTTGTAAATATCGCAGGTTCCCAATACCATTATTTATCGCACAGAATGATTGCTAACCCAAATCGAACCTGTTATTAACCCTAAACATACACTGTTCCCTCAATCTCATTTTATAGAAGAGCAGGGAGAGAGTCGTTCTTACAATACAGGAAAGTAGGGGACATTCCACCTGCTGAGAACCTCAAAGGTCCATTCAAAATGATACCTGGAGAAGATGTAGGCAGCTATGAAGGACCTGAGAGAGCAAAAGTCATCTTCCATGGCAAACAACCTGGTCAGGATGAAGGGATGTGCCTGAATCAGCCTCTCTCTTTTTATTGTAGAGAAGATGGACCAAACCAGGCCTCTGTAGAGAGCTGCTGCTGGGTGCCTATGGTTGACATACCATTCTACCTTGTGAAAGTGTCACAGGAAGTAGGGGCAGCCTCCATCTCATGGGACACTTGGAAGCAACTGTTAGGACAAAGTGGTCGCCAAGGCAGTGACCTCATTCAGTTCCAAAGAAAGTGACATACCTCATTTCCTTGGTGATGGGATGGAACTCTCTGAACTTTTGTATCCAAGAATCCAGGCACCCCGAGGCAGCTCCAGTTCCAGTGGGCTCACTTGTTTGGATTTACCAAGGACAGAGTCAGTCTTTCTTGGTACCTACTGATGTGAGGATGGCCAAATGCCAGGAGAGCTCTGAAGAGGGACCTTTCCAGAAGAAGCAGGTAGTGGCTCACCCCTTTTTCTTGACAACTTCACAGAGTTGGCCAAGGAAACCAGATCTGAGAGAGGTCAGGCCATGTCCTGAGAATAGGTAGGAAAGTTGGTTTGTTTGGTTTGGAGTGGATTGTTTTTAGTAAGTCGTTTGACCAGGCGAGTGTTTCTATGTCTGTGTGTCCCACTGTGTCCGTTGTTGTAGACATTAGAAAAGAGAATGCATTAATGAATGCCTCCAGTCTAGTATAAATCTTCCCATAATTCATTCTGCCCAATTTATGAATGGACTGCAGCTTGTCTTATTGAGAGGCAATACCTTCTATCTTCCTAAGTTCCTGTTTTCTTCCTGAATTCTTGCCACTCTCCAGAATAGGCTCATGGTTTTGTGTCCAAGATATGTACCACTCCAAGCTCTGTGACATGGCCATGTACTGGATAGCTGAAGAGAATGGCCAGCCTTTCAGAGAACTCAGATATCAGTGTGAACAGGAACGTCTCAGTGGAAAAACCCTGCTTTGGGCCTTTTGCTTACCTATTGTTCTGTTGCACTGAATGTCAGGAAAGACTTTGTCTCAGGCCACCCTTTTGTGAAGCCTGAAGAAAACAATTTTCAAATGGAAATGAATGGGCATCACCTGTGGCTCTTTGTTTAATTGCTTTGAAAAGGAATGTGGCTGAATTAGCCTCTTGGCCTTGTGTGTGGCTGTGACTTACATTCTCAGCACCTGATGGATCTAAAGAATAATCCCATGTGTGCATCAAAAACCATAATGGCAAAAAGATCAGTCATTGTGGATGAAGTCTCTTGCCTTCCTCTGTTAGGTTCCTGACCTCCGTCAAGTGAGAAAATGGATTCTTTGGGTCAAATGAGTTCCTCAAAGCCCTGCAGAGGTGCTTGGGGTTTCGCATGACTCCAAATCACAAAGAATCTATACCTGAAAATCAGTAGGCCTCACATTGGAGAAACAGAGCATTATTAATGACAGGCTTATTTGATCACTCCTGGTTCACAGGAAGGGTGTCCAGGCCACCCTGACTTTAGGCAAATGAGGGCCAAGTGAGCTTATTTTGGACACTTTCTTGGGCTTCGCCCCTCATGAAAATCTTCAGCCAGACATTACGATGAATGACAATATGTAAGAAGATGAGGGCCACGTGGGAGTGTTTTCGTTTTAATTTTGGTCATTTGTGTGGCAGTTGGAAGAAATGACTGGGTCCACCTGGGCTTGAACTCTGGTGTGATTCCCCTTAGAGACTGAGTTGTGGAACTGACCTTAGAGAAGTATTGCATTGAATTTTGTTGGGATTTTAGGAGGCCACGCATAAGAGTCACCCTTGGAACTGAGATCTAGGCCCAGGGTTGCTTTCCACAGATTTTTCAGTTCCTGAAAGAAGTGACCTCACCTCACTTTCTTGGTGATGGAACTCTCTGATCTTGGGATCCAGGAATTCAGGCACAAAAGCCAGGGCCAGTTCCAGTCCGAGTGGTCTCATTTGTTTGGATTTACCAAGGACAGAGTCAGTCTCTCTTGGTACCTACTAATGTGAGGATGGCCAAACGGCAGGAAATCTCTGAAGAGGGGCCTTTCCTGAGAAAGCAGGTAGTGGCTCACAGCTGGCTCCTGACAATTTCATAGAGTTGGCCATGGAGTCCAAATCTGAGACAGGAGTGGCCATTTCGGGGGAACATAGTATGGCCCAAAAGTAAGAGGGCACTCCAGATAGTCAAAGACCTACTTGGCCGAAGGAGGTGCCTTTGTAGGTTTGGTTGTAGGTTTGTGGTTTTGTCTCATGTTCTGAGAATAGGCAAGGAAGGCAGTTTGTTTGGTTTGGAGTGAACTGTTTCTAGTAAGTCGTTTGGCAAGGCGAGTGTTTCTATGTCTGTGTATCCCACTGTTATCCATGGTTGTAGACATTAGAAAAGATATTGGATCAATGGATGTGTCCTGTTTAGTAGAAAGCTTCCCAGAATTCATCCTGCACAATTTATGAATGGACTGCGGCTTTCCTTATCAATTGGCTACACCTGCTATCTTCCTAAGTTCCACTTTTCTTCCTGAATTCTGGCCACTCTCCAGAATAGGCTCATGGTTTTTGTGCAAGATATATACCACCTCCAAGCTCTGTGACATGGCCATGTACTGGATAGCTGAAGGGAATGGCGAGAATTGCAGAAAACTCAGAAATCACTGTGACCATTAAAGTCTCAGTGGAGAAACCCTGCTTTGGGCCTTTTGGTTACCTATTGTTCTGTTGCCCTGAATGTCAGGAAGGTCTTTGCCTTTGGCCACCCCTTTGTGAAGCCTGAAGAAAACAGTTTTCAAATGGAAATGAATGGATCACCTGTGGCTCTTTGCTTAATTGCTTTGAAAAAGATGTGTCTCATTCAGACCATTGGCCCTGTGTGAGGCTGTCGCTTAGTGTCTCATCACCTGATGGATCTAAAGAAAGATTCCATGTGTACATCCAAAACCAAAGTGGCAAAAAGAGCAGTCATTGTGGATGAAGTCTCTCGTCTTCCTCTGTAAGGTTTGTGACCTCCATCAAGTGAGAATAGGGATCCTTTGTGTCAAATGAGTTCCTCAACGCCCTGCAGATTCTATCCCATAGGTGCTTGGGTTTTATCATGACTCCAGTTCACATAAAGAATCTAAAACCCACAGTCAGTAGTCCTCAAATTGCAGAAGCGGAGCAGTATTAATGGCAGGCCTATTTGATCACATCTGGTTCACAGGAAGGGTGTACAGGCCACCCTGAGTTTAGTCAAATTAAGGGGCAAGGGAGCTTATTTTTGACACTGGCTTGGGCGGAGCCCCTTATGGAAACCTCCAGCCAGAAGTTATGATGAGTGTCTATATGGAAGAAGATGTGGGTCATGTGGGAGTGTTTTGGTTTTAATTGTGGTCATTTGGGTGGCTGTTGGAAGTGACGACTGGGTCCACCTGGGCTGGAACTCTGGTGTGATTCCCCTTAGATACTGAGTTGTGGTACTGACCTCAGAGAAGTATTGCCATGAATTGTGTTGGGATTTTAGGAGGCCACGCATGAGATTTGCCCTTGGAAACTGAGATCTAGGCCCAGGTTGGCTTTGCACAGAGCACTGGGAATCTCAGCCAGGGTATCACATAATTTTATTCTGAAAGGCTTGCAGCCATAGTTGAGAGTCAAAACACACATGGACCTCACATTGTAGACCTCAATGCGCCTAGCTTCATGTGATCATTGGCCACTCTTTGGGAAGCCTTGCTTATAAGAGTTCTCCAGAGCTTTCATTGAAATGAGCATCCTCACCATTTAATGGTTCCTGAATGAAGTGAAACCCACAGTGCCTTCAACTTCATCCTTGAAAAATGGCTAGATAAATACGGTGAAATTTTTTTAAATTTCCATGGCCAGGTGGCACTGGAGAAACTTTGGATATCCTGTTGCTGACTATGAGTATACTAGACAGTGCCTGAGGGACTGGGTTTCAAGAAAATGGTGTAGAGCAGAGATGCCAGTAATTTGGAGCCTGCTGAGTAGTGGGCATAGAGCTGCAGTCGGCAGGTGTGTGATAAATCATCTGTGGTGGGGCCATGTGGATCTTCCTTTGGCTTCCAAATTGCTTGTGACTGACATGGTGCAGCAAGCAGACCCTTATTTGTAAAGGCTTATTTTTATTTGGAGAGGTTTCAGGGCAATGTTCAGAATCACGTTGCTATGGTCAAGAGGCAAGCTATTTGGAATAGAACCATGGTGGGTGCATTCTCCTGCAGACCCTGACCCACCACACTTGAGAAACTCCCTCCAACACTTTGTCCCAGTTGGACTCCTTGTATTTTGTGAAGAAAATACCAAACTACCAGTGCAGCAGCAATAAACACCACAAAATGTGGAGGATGACCAAATGGCTTCACAGTCCACACGGGGAGACACTTAGCCCCCAGTGACCACAGTTTACCTACAAAGATTGAATTCAGCACTGCTGACTCATGTTCATTGGAACATATGAAACCATGTCCTCCAGGTCACATAGATGCAGACCCAGCTTTGATGCTCTCATTACAAAGGAATCTAAACCTCCTGACAACAACATACATTTCAAGTGCCCAACCTCAGAGGCAGTTTCTGAAGAAGTCTTTAGGCCAGCAGAGCTCCATATTTGTGGAGTGTTTACCCTGTCCCTTACTTTAGTAAACTACTCTACCACCTCCAAGGTTGTGAACTTTTGAGCATATTAAATTCCAGCTATGTATTCCCAGATTTTCGAACTCTTCTCCTCTAATGATGAATTACTTGGGACGAGGGTAATGTCAAGGCATTGTTCTGGATGACAGTGAAATATTTCTCCATGTTTTTTTTTAATTATTTTATTTCATATTATTATTTTATTTTTTTAATTGGGTGTTCAAAACATTACAACGCTCTTGACATATTATATTTCATACATTAGATTCAAGTGGGTTATGAACTCCCATTTTTATCCCAAGTACGGATTGCAGAATCATATCTGTTACACATCCGCATTTTTATAATGCCCTATTAGTAACTGTTGTATTCTGCTACATTTTCTATCCTCTACTATCCCTGCTCCCCTCCCATCTTCCCTCTCTACCCCATCTACTGTAATACATTTATATCTTTGTTTATTTTCCCATTCCCCTCACAACCTCTTATATGTAATTTTGTGTAACAATGAGGGTCTCCCTCCATTACCATGCAATTTCCTTTATCTCTCTCTTTCCGCCCCCCACCTCATGTCTCTGTTTAATGTTGATCTTTTCTTCCTGCTCTTCCTCCCTGCTCTGTTGTTAGTTGCTCTCATTATATCAAAGAAGACATTTTTATTTGTTTTTTAGGGTTTGGCTACCTTCACTAAGCATAATCTGCTCTAGTGCCATCCATTTCCCTGCAAATTCAATGATTTTGTCATTTTTTAATGATGCATAATACTCAATGGTGTATAAATACCACATTTTTTTTATCCATTCATCTACTGAAGGGCATCTGGGTTGGTTCCACAGTCTAGCAATTTTGAATTGTGCTGCTATGAACATCGATGTGGCACTATCCCTGTAATATGCTCTTTTAAGGTCTTCAGGGAATAGTCTGAGAAGGGCAATAGCTGGGTCAAATGGTGGTTCCATTCCCAGCTTTCCCAGGAATCTCCATACTGCTTTTCAAATTTGCCACAACAGTTTGCAGTCCCACCAGCAATGTATAAGAGTACCCTATTCTCCACATCCTCGCCAGCACTTGTTGTTGTTTGACCTCATAATGGCTGCCAATCTTACTAGAGTAGGATGGTATCTTAGGGTGGTTTTAATTTGCATTTCTCTGACTGCTAGAGATGGTGAGCATTTTTTCATGTACTTACTGATTGATTGTATGTCCTCCTCTGAGAAGTGTTGGTTCAGGTCCATGGCCCATTTTTTGATTGGGTTATTTATCAACTTATTTTCTAATTTTTTGAGTTCTTGGTATACTCTGGATATTAGGGCTCTATCTGAAGTGTGAGGAGTAAAAATTTGTTCCCATGATTTAGGCTCCCTATATACCTCTCTCATTTTTTATCCTGCTGAGAAAAAAAAACTTTTCAGTTTAAGTAAGTCCCATTTGATGATTGTTGTTATTAACTCTTCTGCTATGGGTGTCCTGTTAAGGAATTTGGAGCCCGACCCCACATTATGTAGATCAGAGCCAACTTTTTCTTCTATCAGATGCAGAGTCTCTTATTTGATATCTAGCTCCTTGATCCACTTTGAGTTAACTTTTGTGCATGGCAAGAGGAGGGGATTCGGTTTCATTTTGTTGCATATGGATTTCCATTTTATACAAAAACATTTGTTGAAGATGCTATATTTCCTCTATTGCATGCTTTTAGCTCCTTTATCAAATATAGCATAGTTGTAGCTTTGTGAATTAGTCTTTGTGTCCTCTATTCTGTACCCATTGGTCAACCCGCCTGTTTTGGTACCAGTGCCATGCTGTTTTTGTTACTATTGCTCTGTAGTATAGTTTTAAGTCTGGTATCGCTATATCGCCTGATTCACACTTCCTGCTAGAATTGCTTTTGCTATTCTGGGTCTTATATTTTTCCATATGTATTCCATGATTGCTTTATCTATTTCTACAAGAAATGCCTTTGGGATTTTGATTGGCATTGCATTAAACCTATAGAAAACTTTTGGTAATTTCGCCATTTTGATGATGTTAGTTCTGCCTATCCAGGAACAGGGTATATTTTTCCATCTTCTAAGATCTTCTTCTACTTCCCTTTTTAGGGTTCTGTAGTTTTCATTGTATAAGTCTTTCACCTTTTTTGTTAGGTTGATTTTCAAGTATTTAATTTTTTTGACGATATTGTGAATGGAGTGTTTTTCCTCATTTCTGTTTCAGAAGTTTTGTCGCTGATATACAGAAATGCCTTTGATTTATGCGTTTTGATTGTATATCCTGCCACTTTGCTGAATTCATTTATTAGTTCTAGTAGATTTTTTTGTAGACCCCTTTGGGTTTTCTATGTATAGAATCATGTCACCAGGAAATAGTGATAATTTACGTTCTTATTTTCCTATTTTTATGCCTTTGATTTCTTTCGTCTGTCTAATTGCTCTGGCCAGTGTTTCGAGAACTATATTGAATAGAACTGGTGACAGAGGGCATCCCTGTCTTGTTCCAGATTTTAGAGGGAATGCCTTCAATTTTTCTCCATTCATAATGATGCTAGCCTGAGACTTAGCATAGATAGCTTTTAAAATGTCGAGGTTAGTTCCTGTTATCCCTATTTTTCTAATGTTTTGAACATAAAGAGATGCTGTACTTGGTCAAATGCTTTCTGCGTCTATCGAGATGATCATATGGTTCTTATCTTTAAGTCTATTGATGTGATGAATAACATTTATTGATTTTCGTATATTGAACCATCGTTGCATCTTAGGGATGAATCCTACTTGATCCTGGTGAAAAATTTTTTTGATGTGCCTTTGTATTCGATTAGGCAGATATTTATTGAGGATTTTTGCATCTAGGTTAATCAGATATATTGGTCTGTAGTTCTCTTTCTTTGAGTTGTCTTTTTCTGGTTTTGGAATTAGGGTGATGTTGGCCTCATAAAATGAATTTGGCAGAGCTCCCTCTTTTTCTATTTCCTGAAATAACTTGAAAAGTATTGGTATAAATTCTTCTTCAAAGGTTTTGTAAAACTCCGCTGTATAGCCATCCGTTCCTGGGCTTTTCTTGGTTGGTAGTCTTTTGATTGCTTCTTCTATTTCATCCATTGATATTGGTCGGTTTAAATTGTGTGTATCCTCCTGACTCAGTTTGGGCAAATCATAAGACTTAAGAAATTTATCGATGTCTTCACTATTTTCTATTTTATTGGAATAATGATTTTCAAAATAATTTCTAATTATTTGATGTGCCTTTGTATTCGATTCGCCAGAATTTTATTGAGGATTTTTGCATGTAGGTTCATCAGATATATTGGTCTGTAGTTTTCTTTCTTTGAGGTGTCTTTTTCTGATTTCGGAATTAGCGTGATGTTGGCCTCATAGAATGAATTTGGCAGAGCTCCCTCTTTTTCTCTATCCTGAAATAACTTGAAAAGTATTGGTATTAAATCTTCTTTAAATGTTTTGTAAAACTCCGCTGTATAGCCATCCGTTCCTGGGCTTTTCTTGGTTGGTAGTCTTTTGATTGCTTCTTCTGTTTCATCCATTGACATTGGTCTGTTTAAATTGTGTGTATCCTCCTGACTCAGTCTGGGCAAATCATATGACTTAAGAAATTTGTTGATGTCTTCACTATATTCTATTTTATTGGAATATAGGTTTTCCAAATAATTTCTAATTGTCTTCTGTATTTCGGAAGCATCTGTTGTAATATAGCCTTTTTCATCCCATATGTTAGTAATTTGAGTTCTCTCTCTTCTTCTCTTCATTAGCATGGATAAGGGTCTGTCGAACATATATATTTTTTCGAAGAACCACCTTTTAGTTTTGTTAATTTTTTTAATAGTTTCTTTTGTTTCAATTTCGTTGATTTCTGCTCTGATTTTAATTATTTCTTGCCTTCTGCTACATTTTCTGTTGTTTTGCTCTTCCTTTTCTAGGGCTTTGAGTTAAAGTGTGAGCTCATTTATTTGTTCGGTTTTACTTTTTTTCAGGAATGACCTCCAGGCAATGAATTTCCCTCTTAAAACTGCTTTCATTGTGTCCCATAGATTCCGATATGTTGCGTCTGTATTTTCATGTATCTCTAAGAATTTTTTGATTTCCTCCTTTATATCTTCTCTAACCCACTGATCATTCAGTAACATATTGTTCATTTTCCATGTGATGTAGGATTTTTCCTTCCTTCTTTTATCATTGATTTCCAGTTTCATTCCATTATGATCAGATAAAATGCATGGTATTATCTCCACACCTTTATATTTACTGAGGGTTGCCCTATGGCATCATATATTGTCTATTTTTGAGAAGGATCCATGTGCTGCTGAGAAAAAAAGTATATCCACTTGATGATGGTTGATATATTCTATATATCTCAGTTACATGTAGGTTATTGATTGTGATATTGAGTTCTATACTTTCTTTATTCAACTTTTGTTTGAAGGATCTGTCCAATGATGATAGATGTGTGTTGAAGTCACCCATAATTATTGTGTTGTGGTCTATTTCATTCTGGAGCTTGAGGAGAATTTGTTTCATGAACAATGTAGCACCATTATTTAGTGCATAAATATTGATAATTGTTATGTCTTGTTAGTGAATGGTTCCTTATAACAGTATATAATGTCCTTCCTTATCCCTTTTGATTAACTTAGTCTTGAAGTCGATTTTATTCGATATGAGGATGTCCACCCCTGCTTGTTTATGAGGATAAGTGTGCATGGTGTATTTTCTCCCAACCTTTCACCTTCAGCCTGTGTGTCTTTGCATTTCAGATGTGTCTCCTGGAGGCAACATATTGTTGGATTTGTTTATTTAATCCAAGTTACCAGCCTATGTCGCTTTATTGGAGACTTTAAGCCATTTACATTCAGAGTTACTATTGATGTATGGTTTGTATGCCAGCCATGTTTGATTATTCATATTTTTTTTAATTTAGTTTGTTTCTCCATGACAAGCATTCACCCTGCCTCTGTCATTACCAAGGTACTTCCCACTGATGGTTTTGGTTGTTGTTTTTCATTTCTTTCTTGTGTAGTGTTTTGCTCAAGACGCTTTGCAATGCTTGTTTTCTGGCTTCAAATTCTTTTAGCTTTTGTTTATCATGAAAGATTCTTATTTCGTTGTTGGACCTGATGGTTAATTATGCTGGATACATAATTCTTGGTTGGCATCCATTGTCTTTCAGTGTTTGATATACATTTTTCCAGGATCTTCTCGCTTTCAGCGTCTGTGATGAAATATCCATTGTTAACCTTATTTGTTTACCACTGAATGTATTCTGCCTCCATTCTCTTGTAGATTTATTATTTTCTCTTTGTTCTGTATATTGGATATCTTCATAACAATGTGTCTTGGCATTGGTCTACTGTGATTTTGTGTGCTCTTGTCCTGTATGCAGCTACAATTTGTATATCCATTTCCTTTTTTATTTCTGGAAAGTTTTCTGTAATTATTTCATTCAGCAGTTTTCTCATTCCCTTGGTTTGAGTCTCTGTACCTTCCTCTATCCTGATGACTCGTAAGTGTGTTTTTTTTTATGTTATCCCAAATCTCTTGGATGTTTTTCTTGTGATTTTTTTGCCAGCCTTTCTGAGTTGGCTGGACTCGTTTCAAGATGATATATTTTGTCTTCATTATCTGACCTTTTGGCTTTTACTTGCTCCACTCTGTTAGTGATACTCTCAATGGAGTTCTTAATTTGGTTTATCATTTCCTTCATTTCTAGAATTATTGTTTGATTTTTTTATAATCTCTATCCTCTGATAAAGATGCTTAACTTTTTCTTTTATCTGTTTATGTAATTCATTTTCAATGTTTTCTTTTACTGTTTGGATTTTCTGTCTCGTATCCTCTTTAAGTTTCCATTCCATCTGTCTAAGGTATTCCTTGAGTTCTTTATATGACCATTTTTCTGATGACTCTAGGTCCTCCTGAATATTTAGGGTGTCCTTCGTGGTTTGTACTCCTTTTCTTCCTTGCTTGTTTATGCTGCTCATGTTACTTCTTGTTCTGTTTGACTGCTTAGTTACTGTTTACTCTTATAAATTTATTTGATGCTTGGGAGGAAAGATTTTAGAAGGTAAGGGAAAAAGTCACTAAAGAGAATGAGAGTAGGCAGGTAGAATGCAAGGAATGGGAAATAAGAAAATTGAAAAGAAATGAAAAGACAATAGAAAAAATAGAAAATAAAGAAAGAAAATTATTTAAAAAAATGATTATGATAATATAAAATTAAAATTTTAAAAAATAATAATAACAAAAGAAAAAATTAAAAAAAATTAAAAACATTTTAAAAAAGTTAAAGAACAGCAACAAAAAATGAAAATAAAAGAAAACAAAAAAAAACAAAAACAAAAAAACAAACTAATATAATAATAATAATAATAATAATAAATGCAGTCATAGATTGCAATAAACTTTTTTTCCATTAGGTAGAGCTGTGCCCACTGGGCCAAGCTTCTCCTTTCAATAGGTGGGAACCAATCACTGTGCAGCAGCTATTCCTCCCACACTGGGTGGGTGTCCAATCCTGAGTGCCTAGGGCCTTCTTTTGTGTTTCCTCAAGCCAGGCCCCACTCACCTGTGACACTCACCACAATACTGGCTACATGCCAGGTCTGCTGCTCCTAGGAGCCCTGTTTTCATGAATGCCTGGACACAATCTCCCTGTTTGTCTCCCTCAGACCCTAAGTTTTTAGAGCTTAGGCCTGAGAACCCCCAGCGAATTTGCTTGCACTCCGGAAGCCATGCCCCCGGAAGCTGGAGCAAGAGACTTCAGTTTTCAGCACTGGTGGGAGCGGTGGCCTGGAGGTCTGCACCACGAGTCCCGTGCCACTCCTAATTCCCTCGGTCTGGATATCGCGCTCAAGGGAGAGCTGGGAGGGGCTCTTAAGATTTCCCCACAAGTTCGCAAATTTATAGGAATTTGCTTCACTTTCAATCACTTCCTGCTTCAGGACACATGTATTCTTCCATGTTTCTTGACAGGTCTTTTCATGAGACTTCTTTCAAGACACATGACTTTCAATTTCCATACCACTTTTGAAGCAAAACTCACATAAACGTTATGATAAATTATAACTCTGATATTACCATTAGATGTATAACTGGTTGGAATTAATGATTGCATACCAATATAGGATTTCTTATATATTTTCAGATAAAAATTCAATCCATTATTTAAAGTGAAAAGAGTTATATTATTTATTCACAGAATGGTCTATTCATGCATTATCTCTATATTCATAGACGCAGTGTACACTTCTTTATACCCCCAATACTAATTTATACGTCTTCAAAATATTGCTCCCTGAAATGGTGGAAGAAATACTCATGTCACCTGATCTACTTATACATTTAATCACAGAAATATTCGGAACACAAAATGCAAAGGTCACACTTATGTTTGTACCAAAGCCTAAAAGGAAAGTAAACATGGATTACTAAAAACATCCATGTTGCCTAATGCTGTCAAATGTCAATCCTATTGGTGACTACATATTTGTTTCTTCTTAAGATTATATATTCAAACTCAACCCTACTGAAAATGTCTAATCCTATCCCTCACTTTATACATTGCCTGATTTCATTATGGCTCTATTTCTATCTGTTTCCTACATATTTTCCCCAGTTCATCATTGTGACTGACTCTTCACATGTGCTGACATTTACATTCACACTCTAATCGATAACCTATTGCTAATAAACTTTTGTTCCTAATCCTATACTCATTCTTTTTGTAAACCTACCGAATATCTTCCTAATCCGACCGACTATCCTTTTTTGACTGGTTGTTCTCTTCTACATTCAATCAAGCAAGGTACAAGGTCTTATGCCATTGTATACTGATCTATCTGAGACCTCTATGCAGAATGCAATTCAATGCTAAGTATCACAATCAAGGGTCCAATGCCCTTCTGGGCTTCAAATGTTACCTAGATTTCTGGTTTCACACTTATATTTCACATATATATTCTGGTAAATATCGCAGTTTCAAATACCATTATTCATTCTGCAGGATGATTCCTAAACTAAATCCAACATGTTATTGACCCTAAACATACACTGTTCCCTCAATCTAACTTTACAGAAGAGCAGGGACAGAGTTGGTCTTACAATACAGGAATGTAGGGGATCTTCCACCTGCTGAGAACCTCAAAGGTCCATGCAGACATGATCCCTGGAAAAGAGGTAGGCAGCTATGAAGGACCTGAGAGAGCAAAAGTAATCTTCTATGGCAAACAACCTTGTCAGGATGAAGGGGTGTGTCTGAATCAGCCACTTTCTTCTTAATGTAGAGAAGATGGACCAAACAAGGTCTGTGTGGAGAGCTGTTCCCGTGTGTCTATGGTTGATATGCCATTCTAACTTGTGACAGTGTCACAGGAAGTAGGGGCAGCCTCCATCTCATGGGACCCTTGGAAGCAACTATTAGGACAAAGTGTTTGCCAAGGCATTGACCTATTCAGTTCCGGAAGGAAGTGACCTACCTTACTTCTTTGGTGATGGAACTCTCTGAACTTGGGATCCAGGAAGCCAGGCATCCAGAGCCAGTCCCAGTCCCAGTCCCAGTGGGCTCACTTGTTTAGTTTTACTAATGGCAGATTCTGTCTTTTTTGGTACCTACTGATGTGAGGATGGCCAAATGCCAGGAGAGCTCTGAAGACGGGCCTTTCCTTAGTAACTAGGTAGTGGCTCACCGCTGGCTCCTAACAACTTCACAGAGTTGGCCAAGGAGACCAGATCTGACACAGTACAGGCCATTTCAGGGGAACATAGTAGGGCCCGCCAGTCAGAGGACACTCTAGATATTCACAGACTTACTTGGAGAAGGAGGTGCCTTTGTGTTTGTGGGTGTGAGTTTGTGGTTTTGTCTGATTTTCTTAGAATAGGTAGAAAAGCTGGTATGTCTGGTTTGCAGTGGACTGTTTCTAGATAGTCGTTTGACAAGGCAAGTGTTTCTATGTCTGTGTATAACACTGTGTCCGTGGTTGTAGACATTAGAAAAGAGAATGCATCAATGAATGTGTCCTGTCTAGTAGAAAGCTTCCCAGCATTCATCCTGCCCAATTTATGACTGCACTGCAGGTTGCCTTATCGATGGGCAACACCTAATATCTTCCTAAGTTTCAGATTTCTTCCTGAATTCTGACCAATCTGCAGAATAGTCTCATGGTTTTGTGTCCAAGATAGGTACCACCCCAAGCTCTGTCACATGGCCATGTACTGAATAGCTGAAGGTAATGGCGAGCATCTTAGAAAACTCAGATATCAGTGTGAGCAGGTAAGTCTCAGTGGAGAAACCATGTTTTGTGCCTTTTGCTTACCTATTTTTCTGTTTCACTGAATGACAGGAAGGTCTTTGCCTCAGGCCACCCCTTTGTGAAGCATGAAGAAAACAGTTTTCATATGGAAATGATTGGGCATCACCTGTGGCTCTTTGCTTAATTGCTTTGAAAGGGATGTGTCTGAATCAGCCTCTTGGCCCTGTGTGAGACTGTGGGTTAGATTCTCAGCACCTGATGGATATAAAGAAAGATCCCATGTGTGCATCCAAAACAAAAATGGCAAAATTCAGTCATTGTGGATGATGTCTCTCTCCTTCCTCTATTAGGTTGCAGACAATCATCAAGTGAGTATAGGGATCCTTTGGGTCAAATGAGTTTTTCAAAGCCATGCAGAGGTGCGTGGGTTTTCTCATGATTCCACTTCACATAAAGAATCTAAACCCAACAGTCAGTAGGCCTCAAATTGGAGAAGCAGAGCAGTTGTAATGGCAGGCCTATTTGATCACTCCTGGTTCACAGGTATGGTGTCCAGGCCACCCTGACTTTAGGCAAATGAGGGCCAAGGGAGCTTATTTTGGACACTCTCTTGCGCTGTACCCCTCATGGAAATCTCCAGCCAGAGGTTATAATGAGGGTCTATGTGGAAGAAGATGAGGGCCATGTGGGAATGTTTTGGTTTTAATTTTGGTCATTTGTGTGGCAGTTGGAAGGGATGACTGGGTCCACCTCGGCTTGTACTCTGGTGTAATACTCCTTAGAGACTGAATTGTAGAACTGACCTCAGAGAAGTATTGCCATGGATTGTGTGGGGATGTTAGGAGGCCACGCATGAGAGTCGCCCTTTGAAACTGAGATCTAGGCCAAGGGTGGCTTTCCACAGAACACTGAGAATCTCAGCCAGGATATCACATGATTTTATTCTGAAAAACTTGGCAGCCATAGTTGAGAGTCAAAACACACATGGACCTCACATTGTAGACCTCAATGGTCCTGGCTTCATGTGACCTTTTGGCCACTATTTGGGATGCCTTGCCTGTGATTGTTCTCCAGAGCTTTTATTGAAATGAGCTTCCTTAACATTTAATGGTTCCTGAATGAATTGAAACCCACAGTGACTACAACTTCTTCCTTGAATAATGGCTAGATAAATACCATGAAATTTTTGAAATTTCCATGATGAGGTGGCACTGGAAAACCTTTGGATGTCCTGATGCTGATCATAGTATACCAGACAGTGCCTTGATTGACAGGGTTTCATGAAAATGGTGAAGAACAGAGATGCCAGTTAGTTGTCGCCTGATGATTAGTGGGCCTAGAGCAGTGGTGGACAGATGTGTGACAAAACATCTGTGGTGGGGCCACGTGGATCTGCCATTGGCTTCCAAATGGCTTGTGACTGATATGGTTACAGCCAACAGACCCAATAGGTAAAGGCATCTTGTTATATGGAGAGGTTTCAGGGAAATGTTCAGAATCAGGTTGCTATGATCAAGGGGCCAAGCTATGTGGGATAGAAGCCTGGTTATTGCATTCTCCTGCAAACCCTCACCCACCACACGTGACTAAACTCCCTCCAGCAATGTGTCCCAATTGAACTCCTTTATTTCGTGAAGCAAATACCAAACTCCCAATGCAGCAGCAAGAAACACCACTAAAAGTGGAGGATGAACAAATGTCTTCCCAGTTAACACAGGGAGAAACTTAGCCCCAGTGTCCACAGTTTAGCTACAAAAAAAGAATTCAGCACTGCTGCCACATGTTCAATGAAAAATAAGAAACCATGTCTTACAGGTCACATATATGCAGAACTAGCTTTGATGGTCTCTCTACAAAAGAACTAAATCTCCTGAAAACAACATATATTTCAAGTGACCAACCTCAGAGGCAGTTTCTCAAGAATTCTTTCGGCCAGCAGAGCTCCATGTTTGAGGAGTGTTTACCTTTTGCCTTACTTTTTTGAACTCTGCTACCACCTCCAAGGTTGTGAACTCCTGAGCATATTCCATTCCAGATATGTATTCACAGATTTTCTAACTCTTCTCCTCTAACTGTGTCTTACTTTGGTAAAAGATAATGTCAAGGCATTGTTCTGGATGAGATTGGGAAGATTTTGGGTAGCACATATTTGCATAGGCATTGGATACATTTTTCAATTTCCCTTCAAAACACTGAATCTCTGACCCTAACCAATTCCCAACTAGACTCTGACTACTAATCCTAATATGATGGAGAAAAATAACAAAAAACAGAAAAGAAGTACAAGCAGTTCAGTGGAGGCAAGGTGTATACTAGGACTTGCCTTTTGCATAATATAGGGTAGGAGTTATAAATCTTGCAAATTTTTTTTGAAATAGTTCTCCATGAGTTTTTAAAGTTAACAAATATGTGAATTCCTTTCTCCCTTTCTCTGTAGCCTATTAAGCACATGTATTTTTATATGCACATATAGATTTCTACCTGGTACCACACGTATATTCTTGTGAGGTGTTTGACTTGGCAGATACAAATTGTGAGAAGAGATCACTCCTCGTAAATGCTGTTGGAACTGAAATTTCAAACTATGGGTGAACTTTCTAGTTGAACAACATTATACATAAATCCATGTTCAGTATAATGAATATTTTTGGATCTGTGTATGATATATATTTCATGATGAATTTTGATTGGCATATATATTGCTAGTTTTTAATGTCTCTCTCTCTCTCTGTATATATATATATATATATATATATATATATATATATATATATATATATATATACTCTCCAGATTTTTCAAAATATGTAATATATGTGACTTATTATACACTCCCTAAATTCATTCATATTCATTTATGTGGATTTATAATCAACTTTTCACAAGATTATTTTCTAAAATATTCATCCACCTGAAATTCATATTTGTTTCCTATTACTGACAACTAACTTCAGTGAATGGTGTATACAAATCCTAATATTTCTACAGTAACTGACCCAGTTTAACATCAACGCAAGCAGATTCCTATGGGACTTGATATATATTTTGACATTCATATTTATTCAACAATGGAACATTATTATTTCTTCAGTTTATGCACATCATAGTATATATATTTCATCCAAAATTTCAAAAATATATAGGAATTTGTTTCACTTTCAATCACTTCCTGCTTCTGAACACATGTATTCCTCCATGTTGCTTTACTGGTCTTTTCATGAGACTTCTTTCCAAACACATTATTTTCGATTTCCAAAATCAATTTTGAAGCGAAACTCACACACTCTTCATGAAAATCCTAATACTAATATTATCATTGATGTATAACTGGTTGTAATGAATGTCTGTATATTAATATTTGATTTCCTGCATATTTTCAGATATCAATTCAATTCATTATTTATAGTGGAATGAGTATATGTTTTATTCAGAGTATGTTCTATTCATGCATTATCTGTATATTCATAGAAACAGGGTACACCTCTTTGTACCCCCAATACTAATTTATACGTCTTCAAAATATTGCTCCCAGAAATGGTGGAAGATATACTCATGTCACCTGATCTACATATATATTTTATCACAGTAATATTATGGACACAAAATGCAAAGGTCACACTTATGATTGTACCAAAGCCTAAATGGAAAGTGAGCATGGATTAGTAATAACATCCATGTCCAGGTTGCCTAATGCTCTCAAATGTCAATCCAATTTGTGACTACATATTTGTTTCTTGCTAAGATTATATATTCAACCTCAACCCTGTTGTAAATGTCTAATCCTATAACTCACATTATACTTTGCCTGATTTCCTTTTGTCTCAATTGATATTTACTTTCATACATATTTTCCCCAGTTCATCATTGTGAATGACTCTTCACATGTGCTGACATTTACATTCACTCTCTACCCGAAACCCTATTGCTAAAAAACTTTTGGTCCAAATCCTATACTCACTCTTCTTTCTAAACCTTCTGACTATCTTCCTAATCCTACCGATTATCCCCTTTTGACTGCATGTTCTCTTCAACATTCAATCATCCAAGGTAAAGGTCCTATGCCATTGTATAGCGATTAATCAGAGACATCTGTGCAGAACATAATTCAAAGCTAAGTATCCTACCCAAGGGCTCAATACACTTCTGGGCTTCAAAACTTACATAGATTTGGGTTTTCAAACTTATATTTCACCTTTATATTCTTTTAAATATCGCAGGTTCCCAATAACATTATTCATCCCGCAGAATGATTCCTAACCGAAATCGAACCTGTTATTAACCCTAACCATACGCTGTTCCCTCAATCTAACTTTACAGAGGAGCAGGGACAGAGTTGGTCTTACAATACAGGAATGTAGGGGATCTTCCACCTGCTGAGAACCTCAAAGGTCAATGCAGAAATGATCCTTGGAGAAGTTGTAGGCAGCTATGTAGTACCAAAGAGAGCAAAAGTCTTCTGACATGGTAAAGAACCTGGACAGGATGAAAGAATGTGTCTGAATCAGTCTCTCTCTTCTTAATGTAGAGAAGATGGACCAAAGCATGTCTGTATGGAGAGAAGTTCCCCGGTGCATATGGTTGATATACCATTCTAACTTGTGACAGTGTCACAGAAAGTAGGAACAGCCTCCATCTCATGGGACCCTTGGCAGCAACTGCTAGGACAAAGTGGTTGCCAAGGCAGTGACCTCATTCATTTCATGAAGAAAGTGACTTCACCTAACTTACTTGGTGATGGAACTCTCTGAAATTGGGATCAAGGAAGCCAGGCATCCAGAGCCAGTCCCAGTCACAGTCCCAGTGGGATCACATGTTTGGTTTTACCAAGGGCAGAGAGTCTTTTTTTGGTACCTACTGATGTGAGAATGGCCAAATGCCAGGACAGCTCTGAAGAGGGTCCTTTCCTAAGAAAGCAGGTAGTTGGTCATCGCTGGTTCCTGACAACTTCACAGATTTGGCCACGGAGACCAGATCTGAGACAGGGCAGGCCAGTTCGGGGTAACAATATGGTCCACAGACAGAGGACACTCCCGATAATCACAGACATATTGGGGGAAGGAAGTGCCTTTGTGGGTGTGGGTGTGAGTTTGTGGTTTTGTCTCATGTTCTGAGAATAGGTAGGAAAGGCGGTTTGTTTGGTTTGGAGTGGACTGTTTCTAAAAAGTCGTTTGAAAAGGTGAGTGTTTCTATATCTGTGTATCTCACTGTGTCCGTGGTTGTAGACATGAGAAAAGAGAATGCATCAATGGATATGTCCTGTCTAGAAGAAAGTTTTCCAGCATTCATCCTTCCCAATTTATGACTGGACTGCAGGTTGCCTTATGGATGGGCCACCCCTACTATCGTCCTAAGTTCCTGTTTTCTTCCTAAATTTTGGCCACTACCCAGAATAGGCTCATGGTTTTGTGTCCAAGATATGTAACACCTCCAAGCTCTGTGACATGGCCATGTACTGGATAGCTGAATGGAATGGCGAGCATCTCAGGAAACTCAGATATCAGTGTGACCAGGAAAGTCTCAGTGGAGAAACACTGTTTTGGGCCTTCTGCTTACCTATTTTTCTGTTGCCCTGAATGTCAGGAAGGTCCTTACCTCAGGCCACTCCTTTTTGAAGCCTGAAGTAAACAGTTTTTAAATGCAAATGAATGGGCATCACCTGTGGTGCTTTGCTTAATTGCTTTCGAAAGGGATGTGTCTGAATCAGCCGCTTGGCTCTGGGTCAGGCTATGGATTAGATTCTCAGCACCTGTTGGATATAAAGAAAGTTCGCATGTGTGTATTGAAAACAAAAATGGTAAAAATATCAGTCATTGTGCATGAAGTTTCCTGCCTTCCTCTGTTAGGTTCCTGACCTCCATCAAGTGAGAATAGGATCCTCTGGGTCAAATGAGTTCTTTGAACTCCTGCAGAAGTGCTTGCGTTCTCCCATGATGCCAAATCACATAAAGAATCTATACCTGACAGTCAGTAGGCCTCAAATTGGAGAAGCAGAGCAGTATTAAAGGCAGGCCTATTTGATCACTCCTGGTTTACAGGAAGGGTGTCAAGGCCACGCTCACTTTAGGCAAATGACGGGCAAGGGTGCATATTTTGGACATTGTCTTGGGCTGCGCTCCTAATGGAAACCTCCAGCAAGAGTTCATGATGAGTGTCTATATGGAAGAAGATGAGGGTCATGTGGGAAAGTTTTGGTTTCAATTGTGGTCATTTGTGTGGCGGTTGGAAGAGATGACTGGGTCCACATGGGCTTGAACTCTGGTGTGATTCTCCTTCGAGACTGAGTTCTGGAACTGACCTCAGAGAAGTATTGCCATTAATTGTGTTGGGATTGTAGGAGGACACGCATGAGAGTCAACCTTGAAACCTGAGATTGGGCCCTGGGTGGCTTTCCACAGAGCACTGAGAATCTCAGCCAGGATATCACAGGATTTTATTCTGAAAGACTTGGCAGCTATAGTTAAGAGTCAAAACACACATGGACCTCACATTTTAGACCTCAATGGGCCTGTCTGCATGTGACATTTTGACCACTCTTTGGGAAGCCTTGCCTGTGAGAGATCTCCAGAGCTTTCATTGAAATGAGCTTCCTCACCATTTCATGGTTCTTGGATGAATGGAAACCCCAAAGTGCCTCCAACTTCATTCTTGAACAATGGATAGATAAATACCATGAAATTTTTGAAATTCCCAATGACCAGGTGGCACTGGAGAACCATTGGATGTCCTATTGCTGCTCATGAGTGTACAAGAAAGTGCCTTGATTGACTGGATTTCTTGACAATGGTGTAGAACAGAGATGCCAGTAAGTTGGAGCCTGCTGAGTAGTGAGCCTAGAGCAGTGGTGTGCAGTTGTCTGATAATATATTTGTGGTGTGGCCATGTGGGTGTGTCATTGGCTTCCAAATGGCTTGTGACTGATTTGGTGCAGCCAGCAGAAAATTATATGAAAAGGCATCTGGTTATATGGACAGGTTTCAGAGCAATGTTCAGAATCAGGTTGCTATGGTCAAGGGAGCAAGCAATGTGGGATAGAAGCCTGGTTGGTGCATTCTCCTGAAGACCCTGACCCACCACACCTTACAGGACTCCCACCAGCACTGTGACCCATTTGAAATCCTTGTATGTTGTGAAGCAAATACAAAACACCCAGTGCAGCTGCAAGAAACACCACGAAAATTGGAGGATGACCAAATGGCTTCAAAGTCCACACAGGGAGACACTTAGCCCCCAGTGGCCACAGTTTATCTACAAAGAGAGAATTCATCACTGCTTCCTCATGTTCATTAGAAAATAAGAAACCATATCCTCCAGGTCACATAGATGCAGACCCAGCTTTGATGGTCTCCGTACACAGGGAGCTAAAGCTCCTGACAACAACATATACTTCAAGTGCCCAACCTCAGAGGCAGTTTCTCAAGAAGACTTAATGCCAGCATAGCTCCATGTTTGTGGAGTGTTTACACTGTCCCTTACATTTGGAAACTCCTCTACCACCTCCTGAACATTTTCCATTCCAGGTATGTATTCACAGATTTTCTAACTCTTCTTCTCTAATTGTGTCTTACTAGGGGCGAAGATATTGTCAAGGCATTGTTCTGGATGAAAGTGGAAATTTTTTGTAGCACATATTTGCATACACATTGGATTCATTTTCCTATTTTCCATTTGAAATACTTAATAACTGACACTAACCCATACCCTAATAGACTCTTACTACTAATCCTAATATGATGGAGTAAAATAACCCAAACAGAATAGAAATACAAACATTTCAGAGGAGGCATGGTGTATAGTTAGACTTGGCTTTTGCATGATAAAGTATAGGTGTTATAAATCTAGTTAATTTTTAATTGAAATAGTTCCATGTGTACTTAAAGTTAACAAATATGTGAATTCCTATCACCCTTTCTCTGTAGCCTATTCAGCACATGTATTTTTATATGCACATATAGAATTCTACCTGGTACCACAGGTACATTCTTGTGAGGTGGCTGACTTGGCAGATAGAAATTGTGAGAATAGATCACTCTGCCTAAACGCTGTTGAAACTGAAATTTCAAACTATGGGTGAGCTTCCTAGTTGAACAACATTATACATAAATCCATGTTCAGTAAAATGAATATTTTTGGATCTGTGGATGATATATATTTCATGGTGAATTTCGATTGGCATATGTATTGCTAATTTTTAATGTCTGTGTGTGTGTGTGTGTGTGTGTGTGTGTGTGTATATATATATATATATATATATATATATATATATATATATATATACACTCTAAATTTTTTTAAAATATAAAATATATGTGTCTTATTATAAACTCCCTAAATTCATTCATATTCATGTATGTGGATTTAGAGTTAACATTTCACAAGATTATTCACGGAAATATTCATCCACCTGAAATACATATTTTTTTCCTAGAAATGAAAACTAACTTCAGTGAATGGTGGATACAAATCCTAATATTTCTACAATAATTGATCCAGTTTCTCATCAATGCAAGTAGATTCCTATGGGATATGATGTGTATTTTGATGTTCATTCTTATTCACCACTGGAATGTTGAAATTTCTTCAGTTTATGCACATTATAGGATATATATTTCATCCATACGTTAGCAAAATTATAGGCATTTGTTTCACTTTCAATCATTTTCTGCTTTAGAACACATGTAATCCTCCATGTTTCTTGACTGGTTTGTTTATGAGACTTCATTCCAAACATATTATTTTCGATTTCCATAATCATATTTGAAGCAAAACTCACACACCCTTCATGATAAACTATAACCCTAATATTACTATTAGATGTATAACTGGTTGGAATGAATGATTGTATATCAATATAAGATTTCTTATATATTTTCAGATATCAAATAAATCCATTATTTAAAGTGGAACCAGTTATATTATTTATTCACACTATTGTCTATTCATGCATTGTCTCTATATTCATAGACACAGGGTACACCTCTTTGTAAACCCAATACTAATTTATACGTCTTCAAAATTTTGCTCCCAGTAATGGTGGAAGAAATACTCATGTCATCTGATCTACATATACATTTTATAACAGTAATATTCTGGACACAAAAAGAAAAGGTCACACTTATGTTTGCACCAAAGCCTAAATGTAAAATGAACATGGATTACTAAAACCATCCATGTCAAGTTTGGCTAATGCTCTCAAAAGTCAATCCTATCTGTGACAACATATTTGTTTCTCGCTAAGTTTATATATTCAAACTCAACCCTGTTGAAAATATCTAATCCTATCTCTCACTTTATACTTTTCCTGGTTTCATAATGTCTCTGTTTATATCAGCTTTCCTACATACTTTCCATAGTTCATCATTGTGACTGACTCTTCAATTGTGCTGACATTTACATTCACACTCAAATCCAAACCCTATTGCTAAGGAACTTTTTTTCCAAATCCTATACTCACTCTTCTTCTTAAACCTACTGACTATCTTCCTAATCCTACCCATTATCCCTTTTTGACTGGATGTTCTCTTATACATTCAATAATACAAGGTACAGTGTCTAATGCCATTGTATATCGATCTATCTCAGACATCTGTGCAGAACATAATTCAACGCTAAGTATCACAATCAAGGGCCCATCCCCATTCTGCGCTTCAAATCTTATTTAGATTTCTGTTTTCATACATATATTTCACCTATATATACTTATAAATGTCGCAGGTTCCCAGTACCATTATTCATGCAGCAGAATGATTCCTTATTCAAATTGAACATATTATTAACCCTAACCATACACTGTTCCCTCAATCTAACTTTACAGAAGAGCAGGGACAGAGTTGGTCTTACAATACAAGAATATAGGGGATCTTCCACCTCCTGAGAACCTCAAGGTCCATGCAGAAATGATCCCTGGAGAAGATGTAAACAACTATGAAGGACCTGAGAGAGCAAAAGTCAGCATCCATGGCAAACAACCTGGTCAGGATGAAGGGTTGTTTATGAATCAGCCTCTCTCTTCTTATTGTAGAGAAGATGGACCAAACCAGGTTGGTGTGGAGAGCTGTTCCTAGGTGCCTATGGTTGATATACCATTCTACCTTGTGAAAGTGTCACAGAAAGTAGGGGCAGCCTCCATCTCATGGTCGTCTTGGAAGCAACTGTTAGGACAAAGTGGTTACCAAGGCAGTGATCTGATTCAGTTCCTTAAGGAAGTGACCTCACCTCACTTCTTTGTTGATGGAACTCTCTGAACTTGGTATCCAAGAAGCCAGGCACCAAGAGGCAGTCCCAATCCCAGTGGTCTCACTTGTATGGATTTACCAAGGACAGAGTCAGTCATTCTTGGTACCTACTGATGTGAGGACAGCCAAAACCAGGAAAGCTCTGAAGAGGGGCTTTTCCTGAGAAAGTAGGTAGTGGCTCACTGCTGGCTCCTGACAACTTCACAGAGTTGGCCAAGGAGACCAGATCTGAGACAGGACAGGCCATTTCATTGGAACATAGTATGGCCCACCAGTCAGAGGACACTCCGGATAGTCACAGACCTACTTGGGGGAAGGATGTGTCTTTGTGGGAGTCGGTGTGGGTTTGTGGTTTTGTCTCATATTCTGAGAATAGGTAGGAATGGCGGTTTGTTTGGTTTGGAGGGAACTGTTTCTAGTAAGTCATTTGACAAGGCGAGTGTTTCTATGTCTGTTTATACCACTGTGTCCCTGGTTGTAGACATTAGAAAAGAAAATGCATCAATGGGTGAGTCCTGTCTAGTAGAAAGCTTCTCAGCTTTCATCCTGCCCAATTCATGAATGGACTGCGGCTTGACTTATCAATGGGGAACACCTGCTAACTTCTTAAGTTCCTGTTTTCTTCCTGAATTGTGTGCACTCTCCAGAATAGGCTCATGGTTTTGTGTCCATGATATGTACCTCCTCAAATCTCTGTGACATGGCCATGTACTGGATAGCTGAAGGGAATGGCGAGCATCTCAGAAAGCTCAGATATCAGTGTGACCAGGAATGCCTCAGTGGAAAAACCCTGCTTTGGACATTTTGCTTACCTATTCTTCTGTTGCCCTGAAAGTCAGGAAGGTCTTTGCATCAGGTGTGTCATGTGGGAGTGTTTTGGTTTTAATTGTGGTCATTTTTGTGGCTGTTGGAAGAGATGACTATGTCCACCTGGGCTTGAACACTTATGTGATTCCCCTTAGAGACTGAGTTCTGGAACTGACCTCAAAGAAGGATTGCCATGTATTGTGTTGGGATTTTAGGAGGCCACACATGAGAGTCGCACTTGGAAACTGAGATCTAGGCCCAGGGAGGCTTTCGGAAGAGCACTGGAAATTTCAGGAAGGACATCACATGATTTTATTCTTAAAGACTTGGCAGCCATCGTTGCAAGTCAAAACACACATGGACCTCACATTGTAGACCTCAAATGCCTGGCTTAATGTGACATTTTAGCCTGTCTTTGGGAAGCCTTGCCTGTTAGAATTCTCCAGAGCTTTCATTGAAATGAGCTTCTTCTCCATTTTATGGTTCCTGAATGAATTGAAACCCACAGTGGCTTCAACTTCATCCATGAAAAATGCCTAGATAAATATCATTAAAGTTTGGAAATTCCCATCACCTGGTGGCACTGGAGAACCTTTGGGTGTCCTATTGCTGATCATGAGTGTACCAGACAGTGCCTTGATTGACTGGGTTTCATGAAAATGGTATAGAACAGAGATGCCAGTAACTTGGAGCCTGATGAGTAGTCGGCCTAGAGCAGTGGTGTGCAGGTGTGTGTTAAAACATCTGTGGTGGGGTGATGTGGATATGCCATTGGCTTCCAAATGCCTTGTGACTGATATGGTGCAGCCCCCATACCCTTGTATGTAAAGGCATCTTGTTATATGGAGAGGTTGCAGGGCAATGTTTAGAATCAGATTGCTATGGTCAAGGGGGCAAGCTATGTGGGATATAAGCCAGGTTGGTGCATTCTCCTGCAGACCCTTACCCACCACACGTGACAGAACTCCCTCCATCACTGTGTCCCAGTTGAACTTCTCGTATTTTGTGAAGCAAATACCAAACTCCCAGTGCAGCTGCAAGAAACACCACGAAAATTGGAGGATGACCAAATGGCTTCACAGTCCACACTGGAAGACACTTAGCCCCCAGTGGCAACAGTTTACCTATAAAGAGAGAATTCAGCCCTACTGCCTCATGTTCATAGGAAAAAAAGAAACCATGTCCTCCAGATCATATAGATGCAGACCCAGCTTTGATGGTCTCACTACAAAGGAAGCTAAAGCTCCTGTCATCAACATATATTTCAGGTGACCAACCTCAGAGGCAGTTTTTCAAAAAGTCTTTAGGCCAGCAGAGCTCCATGTTTTTGGAGTTTTTACCCTGTCCCTTACTTTTTGAAACTTCTCTACAACCTCGAAGGTTGTGAACTCCTGAGCATTTTCCATTACCGATATGTATTCACAGATTTTCTAACTCTTCTCCTCTAATTGTGTCTTACTTGGGGTGAAGGAAATGTCAAGGCATTGTTCTGAATGAGAGTTGGAAGATTTTTGGGTAGCACATATTTGCCTACACATTGGATTCATTTTCCAATTTTCCATTCGAAATACTGAATCCCTGACTGTCAACGGTAGAAGGAATTCTTTTTCAAAGAACAGCCTGACACTTACAAGAAACAGCCACCAGGAGACATCCTGTCTGGAAGACATCCTGTAGCCATATGTGTCCCTGAGACATCCTGTGGCCATCTTTCTTCCAGAAACATCCTGAAGTTATCTCACCTTGTGAAGACATCCAGGAACTGCTGATAAGAGAGTTTTCCCAAATCCAGCATTTTAATACCCATGTGTGAACAATAAAATTTTGCAGCTTGATCAGAACTCCTGTGTTGTTCTCATCTCTCGTGTCTCTTGTCCCTTCATTCCTCCCCATCTAGGTTCGCTGCCCATGTTGATGTGTCCTGCCGGCCGGGACATCTGGCGCCCACCGACTGGGGCTCAAGCTATTGACTGAGGGGGAACCCCTTCCTCCTGGAAGACGTGGTCAAGAGGAGCCCGCGATCGTCTCAGCAGACACCACCCGAAGACATATCCAGGAGGAGGGTGGGAATGATGCACGGTGAGTGACCCACCATGTGACAAGCAGTATCGTCACATGATTTGTTTATTTCAGGCCTCAAGGAGTTCTTCAAGACATGGGGGGCACATGTTAAGAAAAAGGAGTTAAAATTTTTCTTTTCACACATAGGAGCATTGTGTCCATGGTTTCCTCTTGAAGGGACCATTGATGGCAAAAATGGCTTAGAGTAGGAGACTGTCTAAAAGATTATTATGAATCCTTTGGCCCAGAAAAAATGCCAGTTCCCACCTTTTCTTACTGGAACTTAATTAATGAAATTCTTAAAAGTTTTCGCTTTGACAATGGTACCTTACAACTTGTCAGGATTGGGGAAGAGATTATGCAAAAGACCTCTCGTCCCTCCTCTGCATGCCCATCATTAGTATATACATAGACCCTTCTCAGTCTTCCCAGGACCCTGAGAACCTTCCTGGTCCCCCTCAAAATACGACCCTAATTAATAAGGCTCCAATGATTAAAACCACCTTTATCCAGTTTTAAATCCCAGAGACACATTGACCCCTGGGAAGGACGCTATCTTGGAGAAGGAAGCGGCTCTCTACCATTCAGAAGACCCGCAACCTCTCAGGACCCTGCCACAGCCTACAGAATTTACACATCCACCTCCCTCCTATATCCCTCCTGCCTTTTGTGCTCTGGCCCTTCAGGGGCCAAGTGCCCCCCCAGATATTTTTTCCCTACTTCCCCTACCTAACCTCGCTCCCTTGCCAGCATCCTTCCAACATAGACGGGAAGAGATGCAACTTTTAAAATAATTAAATTCCCTTGACTCTGAGCTCTCTTCATTAGCCTTAGCTATGGAGTCAATGCAAGCTGGCCCACAGCGGTCTAATACAAAGTCGAAGCCACTCCATCGGCCTGTTCTCACCTTCCCAGTCACCAGCAGTCAGATAGATAAGCCTGCCCAGGCTGAGGTCAAAGACTTCGATGAGGAACAAGAGGAGGAAGCGGGGGAAATGGATCAAGGAGATCAGGACTCAGAGGATGAGGAGTTCACCCCTGGGCAGGAAGGAACCCAGAGTCTACAAAAAATTAAGCCTATGTTTTCTTGAAAAACTTAATAAGGCTTGTGCTCACTATGGCCCCACTGTGCCCTACACGTTGGCTTTATTAGAAATCCACAGCGCACAATGGCTTACTCCCAATGATTGGAAATTTTTAGACCAAGCTACCTTCAGTGCCGGAGACTTCCTGTTATGGAATGCAGATTTCGAAGACAATGTCGGGAAACTGCTCAAATAATTTTAACTAAGGCCTCCTCTGAATCTGGGACTTAAGTTTAGCTAGTGGGCAATGCGCCTTTTGACACTAAAAATAACAGGCACGTTTCCCTCCTGGACTCTTGGCGCAGACTCAGATGGCTGGTTTTCCTGCTTGGTGACGCCTCCCTCAAAAGGCCTCGGCTACCAATTCCCTGGCAAAAATTTGACAAGAGCCCCATGAGCCTTATAGGTAGTTTGTTCCCCGGCTTAACCTAGCAGCGGAATGCTTGCATGAACCAAGCGAAGGTGAAAGCACCTATGTAAAACATCTTGCCTTTGAAAATGCCAACCTAGCATGTCAGGATGTTCTTCAACCACATAAGGATAAAGGGAAACTTTCTGAATTTATTAGACTCTGTGCAGGCGTGGGTGCAGCCCATGCCATGGGTCTCGCTTTAGGGGCCGCCTTTACCAAGGCGTTTCACAATCCTGGCTCACGTACTTGCTTTACTTGTAAACAACCTGGCCATTTTGCATGTGGGTGTCCGATAGGCAAACAAAGCCTAGGAATAGCGTCTCCTCAAACTGGGGCTTAACCGCCCCCAGCTACCCTTTTCCATAGAAGTGGTAAAGGTCATCACTGGGGCAGTGAGTGTAGATCTAAGACAAATGCCCTCAGACAGCCTATTTCTTCCTGCTTCTCGGGAAACTCCCTGCGGGGCCAGCCCCTGGCCACAACATCCCCCAGGACAAACACAGGAGCAATAAGGTTTGTTCCCTCCCAAACTCCCAACCTACCACAAAATCCTTCTCCACAATTGCCTCCCTCCAACTAGCCACCCCAGGCAGCGCAAAATTGGACCTCTGTGCCACCACAGTTACAATATTAGACTCAATGCAAGGGCCCCAGATAATACCCACTGGAATTATGGGTCCCCCTCCATCTCATACATGTGCCCTTATTCTTGGAAGAGCCTCCACTACCATACAAGGTGTTCAGGTCTTCGCTGGCATTAATGATAATGATTTCACTGAAGAAATAAAAATACTGGCCACTGCTATTAATGGAGTTGCCGCCATCCCAGCAGGAACAAGACTTGCACAATTAATTCTCCTTCCCTTGGATTCAGGAGGCATTTCCACCACCCAAACCTACCTCGGGGGGCTGCCTTCTTAGGCTTCTCTGATGTGTATTGGGTTCAACCCATTTCTCACAATAGACCCACCCTTACCTTACTTACTGAAGGAAAGGAATTCCAAGGAGTTCTAGATATTGGAGCTGATGCCACAATTATTTCTCAAAAATACTAGCCATCAGGTTGGCCCCTCACTCCATCCTTGACTGACCTTAAAGGGATAGGAAAATAAAAAAATCCTCTGGTCAGCTCAAGGTCTATTAGCTGCACTGATAAAGATGGTAATAAGTCAACTCTCACTCCTTTCGTTGATTCTGACCTCCCTGTTAACGTATAGGGTGGAGATATTTTGAGTCATTGGAAGTTATTCTCGCCAGTCCCAATTCCATGGTGACTCATCAAATGCTTCCTATGAATTTTGTTCCTGGTACAGGCCTGGGGATACTGAAACAAGGACTGGTGGAGCCTATACAACCCATAAAAAAAACAAATACATTTGGACTTGTGTATTCAGATTTTTAGTGTCGGTCCCTGACCCTCCTGTACCCCATGAAGATAAAATTATTTGGGAGACTCAGACTCCTGTGTTGGTGGATCAGTGGCCCCTTACCCAAGAAAAATTGGAGGCTGCCTCCACGTTAGTGCTGGAACAGCTGGCAGCCGGCCATGTAAAGCCCTCAACCTCACCATGGATTACTCCTATTTTTATTATCAAGAAAAAATCAGGCAAGTGGCGCCTTTTACAATATTTGTGTGCCATTAATAAAGTTATGTGCCCGATGGGAGCACTACAGCCAGGCATTCCCACACCAGTGGCGATTCCAAAAACCTATTGTAAAATGGTTATTGACTTAAAAGATTGCTTTTTTACCATTCCTTTACATCCTGAGGATAGACCCTATTTTGCCTTTAGTCTCCCTCGCATTAATTTTCTGGGCCCTATGCAGAGATTTCAATGGAAGGTTCTTCCCCAAGGTATGGCCAACAGCCCTAGTCTTTGCCAAAAATACGTTGCTCAAGCAGTAGACCCTGTGAGAGAGCGATGAGCACAAAATTATATTTTACATTATATGGATGATTTGTTAATTGCTGCACCTAATACCCATGACCTTAATAATTGTTACTTGGACTTTTACAAAACCTCACTACCTTGGGACTACAGATAGCTCCAGATAAGTTTCAAACACAGGACCCTTATACCTATTTGGGCCTTAAACTTCAAGATAATCAGATCCAAATTCCTAAAATACAACTATGTGTGGACCATATTCACACACTTAATGATTTTCAAATATTACTGGGGGATATTCAATTGCTAGGAACATATTTAAAATTACCCACTTGTGTACTTTTGCCCCTTAATGATATTTTGATAGGTGATTCCCACCCCTCCTCCCCTCAAAAGCTTACTCCAGAGGCATGACATGCATTAAACCAAGCCACAGAAGCCATTGCCCAAAAGTTTGTTACACAAATTTCTTATAACCTTCCTCTGGTTCTGGTTATTTTCCACACTCCTCATACACCCACAGGAATATTTTGGCAGCGAGATCCACATTTTAAAAATAAAGGCTGCCCCTTGCTTTTGGTCCTTGTATCCACCACATCCTCCAAGGTTATTACTGTTTGTCTTGCTCAGGTAGCTTCTCTTATTTTTAAAGGTCGTTTGCTTTCTCGACAACATTTTGGCAAAGACCCTGATAATATTTTAATTCCATATACTAAGGACCAAACCCTTACTACAATTTTTCTAGAGACATGGATCAATGGGGTATTGCCCTATCAGGCTTTTTGGGAACAATTCATAACCACATCCCCAATGACCCCGTTTTAAATTTTGTCCAGTTACATTCATTTATTTTTCCCAAAATTACTCAAAAGGCTCCCATTCCTCAAGAACTTACTGTCTTTACAGATGGTTCCAGTAATGGCCGTGCAGTCTTTGTTGTCAATAACAAGCCTACCACCTTTGATCCTGTCTATCAGTCAGCTCAGTTTGTGGAATTGTTCACCATAACACAAGTTTTCATAAAGTTTTTTTGATAATCTTGTTAATATTTATACAGACAGTGCCTACATTGCTCTTTCTGTGCCCCTGCTGGAGATTTCACCCACCATTATGGCTTCTTCCAATTCCCCCTTTCTGTTTCACCAGCTTCAGCAGCTAATTCAGGCCAGAAAACATGCATTTTCCTTAGGACACATCATGACACACTCTGACCTTCTGAGCCCTCTAACACAAGGTAATGCCCAAGCTGATGCAGCAACACGTTCCATCTTTCCAATTTTTGTTGGCTCCATTCAAAAGGCCATGGAGTTACAAAATCTTCACCATCTAAATTCCCAGAGCCATCGATTACTTTGGAAAATTACCAGGCAACATGCATGAGAAATAGTAAAAGCATGCCCTGGTTGCACTGTCTCCCTCCCCATTCAACACTTGGGAGTTAACCCCCGAGGATTACAGCCCAATCAGGTTTAGCAAATGGATGTTATTCATTTTCCTGAATTTTGAAAAACCAAATATATATACGTTTCTATAGATACCTTCAGCGGCTTTAGTTTTGCATCACCACATTCTGGAGAGGCTACCAAAGATGTCCTTTCTCATCTTGTTTCAGCCTTTTTCGTAATGGGTAAACCAATACATATTAAAACAGATAAATGTCCTGCATATACCAGTGCCAAGTTTAAACAGTTTTGTGCTACCTTGCAATTTTGTCATACTACTGAAATTCCATACAACTCTCAGGGCCAAGGCATGTGGAACTTGCCCAGCTTAGCTTAAAGACTTGGCTATCCCGTCTTAAGGCTTCCGCCCTTGTATTTATCACTCCCAGGGATCGCCTTAACCATGCATTATTTGCCCTTATTTTTCTTACCTTAGACAGTGAAGGCCATTTGGCCACAGACAGACACTGGCATCCTTCGTCCAATTCTGTTCGCTCGCCTGTTATGTGGTGCAATCCCATTACAAATAAATGAAAACGCCCAGATCCTATCCTCATCAGGGGATGAGGCTCAGCTTGTGTTTTGGACCAAGAGCAAGCATCCCCAAGATGGTTACCAGAATGCCTGGTTAAACAGGTAAATTACTTACCTCAACCCAGGGACGGAGGCCCTCCCCCTGAGGACAAATTTTCCTCCATTTCAGATACAGCCAACAATCTGTGCGAGGATCCTGCTTAAGGCACTTCTGCTGAACAGGTTTGAACACGGAGGCCTTGGACCTCCAATTTCCAACATCATGGAGTACCTTTTTGCCCCCCCCCCGTGAATGCAAAGGAGGATTTTGGACTGAGGCTCCCACTAGTTGGACCCAGACTGCTGACTGCATGACTACGGTGACTTACCTCCGTGCCAAGGTTGACCATAATCTCGGAGGAGTTCATCAGCCTAAATGGGTATGTGTTGACAAGCCAAAGATTATTCCCCCTAGTACAAGTAAAGCTCTCCAAAATTGTTCTGCAACTTGTACGCATACCCAGGCGATGCATGTCTCTTGTAATGCGTCGGCTTCACTTTGTGTTAATAAACAGGGAGAACAATTTTTTGAAGCCTCCCTAACTAAAACTCATGCAGCAGGGGGACCACTATTCATTATACCCCCATTCTTTTTGACCATGGAGGAGATGGCAAATACACCAGCTACAGTCAGCTGGGTGCCAAGGCACTGTCGGAAAACCTTCCTACTGGCCCATTAAGGCCCCTACAGGGGTCTCTGATGGTGGAGGACCCACTTATTCTGTCAAGCATCCTCAGATAATCAAACTTTTGAAACCCCAAATCCCTGAGCTCACATATCATCCCTTAATGTAGCCTAAATCCCAGTTCCCAGGTTTAGATACCAATACATTAGATATTTTGCAAACTACATTCTCCTAGCTTAATAATTCGAACCCCACCCTTGCTGGTGATTGCTGGCTCTGCATGACAGCAGGGGCAATCATGCCTATGGCAGTTCCTATTAATTCTATCATGGACAATGATAATACATGCCAACCCGGATTTCCCTTTAAAGTACAGCCTATAGGCACTTTTACATTATTTCTTTTAGGCGCGATGAAGAATAATACCTATGATATTGATGTTCGACTTACTTCCTTTGGAAATTGCTCAACAGTATAAAATTATTCCTCACCCACCCCATCTCTTTGTCCCTCCAATGGCACAGTTTTTATGTGTGGAGGAAACTCGGCCTTCCCACGCTTCCAGCGAATTGGACCATTGGTTGTGTTCTTGCTTTATTACTCCCTGATATAACTATTGTCCCAGGAGATGAACCTCTACCAATTTCTAGCCTAGACACTTTAGTCAAAAGACATAGGTGGGCAATACAGGCTTTACCACTCATTGCCAGCCTTGGAATAACAGCTGCTGTGGGCACAGGTACAGTGGCTTAGGCACGGCTATTCACTCTTACCATCGCCTGTCTCAACAACTTATAAATTATGTACAAACTTTATCAGGAACCTTTAAAGATTTGCAGGACCAAATAAATTCCCTGGCAGAAGTGTTCCTTCAAAACAGACGAGGCTTAGATTTGCTGACAGCTAACCAGGGAGGTATTTGCTTAGCCTTAGGGGAACGATGCTGCTTTTATGCCAATAAATCAGGCATAGTACGCATTAAAATTAAGCAGCTTCAAGAAGATCCAGAAAAGAGACAAAGGGAACTATTTGAAAATCCCCTCTGGATTGGGCATAATGGATTTCTACCATACCTTCTTCCCCTATTAGTCCCTTTGTTGGGTTTACTTTTAATGGTGTCCATAGGCCCCTGCATTATAAAGAGGCTGGTACAATTTATTAAAGAACAGATTAATATTTTGGTTTCTTAGCCCATACAGGTCCACTATCATGGTCTGGAGATGGAAGACAGCACTGCCAACATTTAAAAGAATGTTCAACCCTTCTCACAGGCTTATTAAGTTTACATCCCCACAGATCTCTCTTTCTTACAGAAAACTATAAGTAACAGCTCTGAGCAACCATCTTCTACCCTTGCAATAAGGGTTCGTTCTCCATGGGCCCCTCCGCTTGGGGGAGGACACACCCTTGGAATGAGCACGTTAGGCCATAATAACGGAGGGTCCAGGAAGGACTGCAGGAGGATGGATCCACGGATCCCCAAACACAAGACCTCTGAATGACACGCTCTGGTGCATGGCGGTTGGCATGCTATCCCCTCAAAGACGTCTCCTCCAAAAACATGCCAAAGCCAACACGAAATCTCCTAGGAAAGATGCTCGCTCAAATCAGGAGATATTCTAAGGCATCCTAGAGAAACATAGCCACTATCACCCCCTAAATCCATGGCCTTTGAGGTATGGTCGAATATTTTATATAACAAAAGGGGAGATGTCAGGGGCTAGAAGGAAGTTCTCCTTCAAAAAATAGACTGACACAAGAAACAGCCCCCTGGGACACAACCTGCCTGGGAGACATCCCACAGCCATCTATCTCCTTTTGACATCCGGCTACCATCTGTCTACCTGAAACATCCTGAGGTTATCTCACCCTGTGAAGACATCCAGCAACTGCCGATAAGAGAGCTTTCCCATCCGCAGCATATAAATACCCTCTGAGAATAATAAAAGTTTGCAGCATGATCAGAACTCCTGTCTTGCTGTCATCTCTCATGTCTCTTGTCCCTTCATTCCTCCCCAACTAGGATCGACACCCAAGTTGATGTGTCCTGCCAGCCGGGCCACCTGACACTAACCCATACCCTCCTAGACTCTGATGACAAATCCTAATATGATGGAGAAAAATAACCCAAACAGAATAGAAATACAAGCAGTTCAGAGGAGGCATGGTGTATAGTTGCACTTGCCTTTTGCATGATATAGGGTAGGTGTTATAAATCTAGTTAATTTTTAATTGAAATAGTTCTCCATGTGTTTTTAAAGTTAACAAATATGTGAATTCCTGTCTCCCTTTCTCTGTAGCCGATTCAGCACATGTATTTTTATATGCACATATAGAATCCTACCTGGTATCAGATGTACATTCTTGTGAGGTGGCTGACATGGAAGATACAAATTGTGAGAAGAGATCACTCCTCCTAAACGCTGTTGGAACAGAAAATTCTTCCTATGGGTGAGCCTCCTAGTAGAACAACATTATACATGAATCCATGTTCAGTAAATTAAATATTTTTGCATCTGTGGATGATATATACTTCATGATGAATTTCGATTGGCATATATATTGCTACATTTTATTGTCTGGGTGTGTGTGTTGTGTGTGTCTGTGGGGGGGTATATATATATACACTCTCCAAATATTTCAAAATATGAAATATATGTGTCTTACATATACTACCTAAATTCATTCATGTTCATGTATGTGGATTTATAATCAACTTTTCACAATATTATTCTCAGAAATATTCATCCACCTGAATTACATATTTGTTTTCTAGTACTGAAAACTAACTTCAGTGAGTGGTGCATACAATCCTAATATTTCTACAGTAACTGACCCAGTTTAACATCAATGCAACTAGATTCCTCTTGGATATGATGTCTATGTTGAAGTTCATTTTATTCAACACTGGTACATTACTATTTGTTCAGTTTATACACATCATAGGATATATATTTCATCAACAACTTCAATAATTTATAGGATTTTGATTCACTTTCAATCATTTCCTGATTCAGAACACATGTATTCCTCCAGGTTACTTGATTGTTTTTTCATGAGACTTCTTTCCAAACGCTTTTTTTTTTCGATTTCCATAATCATTTTGAAGAAAAACTGACACACTCTTCATGATAAACCATAACCCTAATATTACCATTAGATGTATTTCTGGTTTGAATGAATGATTGCATATAAATATACGATTTTCTGTTTATTTTCAGATATCAATTCAATCGAATATTTAAAGTTGGAACAAGTTATAATATTTAATCACAGTATCGTCTATTCATAAATTATCTCTATGTTCATAGACACAGAGTAAATCTATTTGTAACCCCAATACTAATTTTTTCATCTTCAAAATGTTGCTCCCAGAAATGGTGGAAGAAATACTCATGTCACCTAATCTACATATACATTTTATCACAGTAATATTCTGGACACAAAAAGAAGAGGTCACACTTATGATTGTATCAAAGCCTAAATGAAAAGTGAGCATAGATTACTGAAAACATTCATGTCCAGTGTGCCTAATGCTCTCAAATGTCAATAATATTGGTGACTACATATTTGTTTCTTCTTAAGACTATATTTTGAACCTCAACCCTGCTGCAAATGTCTAATCCTATCACTCAATTTATACTTTGCCTGATTTCCTAATGTCTCTATTGATGTCTGCTTACCTAAATATTTTCCCCAGTTCACCATTGTGACTGACCCTTCACGTGTGCTGACATTTACATTCACTCTCTACCCGATACACTATTGCTAAAGAACTTTTGGTCCAAATTCTGTACTCAGTCTTCTTCTGAAACTTATCGAATATCTTCCTAATCCTACCGACTATCCCTGTTCTAGTGGATGTTCACTTCTACATTCAATCATCGAAGGTACAAGGTCCTATGCCATTGATTATCGATTTATCTGAAACACCTGTGCAGAACGTATATCAAAGCTAAGTATCCCAATCAATAGCGCAATGCCCTTCTGGGCTTCAAATCTTAAATAGATTTTTGTTTTCATACTTATATTTCACCTATATATTCTTATAAATATCACAGGTTCCCAATACCATTATTCATCAATTAGAATAATTCCTAACCCAAATCAAACCTGTTATTAACCCTAACCATACACTGTTTCCTCAATCTAACTTTACAGAAGAGCAGGGACCAAGTTGGTCTTACAATACAGGAATGTAGAGAATTTTCCACCTGTTGTAAAACTCAAAGGTCCATGAAGAAGTGATCCCTGGAGAAGATGTAGGCAGCCATGAAGGACCTGAGAGAGCAAACGTCATCTTCCATTGCAAACAACCTGGTCAGGATGAAGGGTTGTGTCTGAATCAGCCTCTCTGTTCATAATGTAGAGAAGATGGACACAAACAGTCCTGTTTGGAGACCTGTTCCTGGGTGCCTATGGTTCATTAACCATTCTAACTTGTGAAAGTGTCACAGGAAGTAGGAGAAGCCTCGATCTCATGAAACCCTTGGAAGCAACTGTTAGGACAAAGTGGTTGCCAAAGCAGTGACCTCATTCAGTTCCTGAAGGAAGTGACCTCACCTCACTTCCTTGGTCATGGAACTCTCGGTACTTGGGATCCAGGAAGCAAGGTACCAAGAGCCTGTCCCAGTCCCAGTCCCAGTGGGCTCACTTGTTTTGATTTACCAAGGACAGAGTCAGTCTTTCATGGTACCTACAGATATGAGGATGGCCAACTGCCAGGAAAACTCAGAAGAGGGGCCTTTCCTGAGAAAGCAGATAGTGGCTCACCGCTGGCTCCTGACAAGTTCACAGAGTTGGTGTTTTCCGGGGAACATAAGTTGGCCCACCAGTCAGAAGACACTCTGGATAGTCACAGACATACTTTGTAGAAGGTGGTGCCTCTGTGGTTGTCGGTGTGGGTTTGTGGTTTTGTCTCATGTTCTGAGAATAGGTAGGAAAGGCGGTTTGTTTGGTTTGGAGTGAACTGTTTATAGTAAGTCGTTTGGCAAGCAAGTGTTTCTAAGTCTGTGTATCCCACTATGTGCATGGTTTTAGATATTAGAAAACTGAATGCATCAATTGTTGTCTCCTGTCTAGCAGAAAGCTTCCCAGCATTCATCCTGCCGAATTTATGAATGGATTTCAGCTTGCCTGATCGATGGGCAACATGTGGTATCTTCCAAAATTCCTGCATTCTTCATGAATTCTGGCTACTCTCCAGAATAGGCTCATGGTTTTGTGTCCAAGATATGTAGCAGTTCCAAGCCCTGTGACATGGCCATGTACTGGATAGCTAAAGGGAATGTCGAGCATCTCAGAAAACTCAGATATAAGTGTGACCATGATAGTCTCAGTGGAGAAACCCTGCTTTGGGCCTTTTGCTTACCTATTGTTCTGTTGCCCTGAATGTCAGGAAGGTCTTTGCCTCAAGACATCCGTTTGTGAAGCCTGAAGAAAACAGGTTCAAATGGAAATGAATGGACATCACCTGTGGATCTTTGCTTAATTCCTTTGAAAATGGAAGTGTCTGAATCAGCCTCTTGGCCCTGTGTGAGGCCGTGGCTTAGATTCTCAACCCCTGAAGAATCTAAAGAAACATCACATGTGTGCATCGAAAACAAAAATGGCCAAAAGTGCAGTTATTGTGGATGAAGTCTCTCCCCATTCTCTGTGAGGTTCCTGACCTCCATCAAGTTAGAATAGGGATCCTTTGGGCCAAATCATTTCTTCAAAGCCCTAAATTGCTTGAGTTTTCCCGTGACTACAATTCACATAAAGAATCCAAACTGCACAGTCAATACGCCTCAAATTGGAGAAGCAGAGAAGTATTAACAGCAGGCCTATTTGAACACTCCTGGTTCACAGGAATGGTGTCCAGGCCACCCTGAATTTAGGCAAATTAGGGGCAAGAGAGATTATTTAGGAGACTGTCTTGGGCTTCGCCCCTCGTGGAAACTTCCAGCGATAGGTTATGATGAGTGTCTATATAAAAGAACATGAGGGCCATGTGGGATTGTTTTGGTTTTAATTGTGGTTGTTAGTGTGGTGATTGGAAGAGATGACTGGGTCCACCTTGACATGAACTCTGGTGTTTTTCCCCTTAGAGACTGAGTTCTGGAACTGACCTCAGAAAAGTATTGCCATTAATTGTGTTGGGATTTTAGGAGGCCATGCATGAGAGTCGCCCTTGGAAACTGAGATCAAGGCCCAGGGTGGCTTTCAACAGAGCACTGGGAATCACAGCCAAGATATCACATAATTTTCTTCTGAAAGACTTGGCAGCCATAGTTGAGAGTCAAAAGTCACATGGACCTCACATTGTAGAACTCAATGGGCCTGGCTTCATTTGACCTTTTGGCCATTCTTTGGGAAGCATTGCCTGTGAGATTTCTCCAGAGCTTTCATTGAAATGAGCTTCGTCAACATTAATGGTTCTGGAATGAACTGAAACTCACAGTGCCTCCACCTTCATTGTTGAAATATGGCTAGAAAAATACCATGAAATTTTTGAAATTTCCATTACCAGCTGGCACAGGAGAACCTTTGGATTTCCTGTTGCTGATCATGAGTATAACAGACACTGCCTTGATTGACTGGTTTTAATGAAAATTGTGTAAAACAGAGATGCCAATAAGTTGGAGCCTGATGATTAGTGGGCCTAGAGCAGTGGTAGGCAGGTGTGTGATAAAACATCTGTGGTGGGGCCATGTGGATCTGCCATTGGCTTCCAAATGGCTTGTGACTGACATGATGCAGCCAGCAGTCCCTTCTAAGTAAAGGCATCTTGTTATTTGGAGAGGTTTCAGGGCAATGTTCAGAATCGATTTGCTATGGTCAATGGGGCAAGCTATGTGATATAGAAGCATGGTTGGTGCATTCTCCTGCAGAAATTGAAATACCACACGTGACAGAACTCCCTCCTGCACTGTGTCCCAGTTGAACTCCGTGTATTTCATGAAGCAAATACCAAACTCCCATTGTAGCAGCAAGAAACACCATGAAAATTGGAGGATGAACAAATGGCTTCACAGTCCACACAGGGAGACACTTAGAACCCAGTGGCCACAGTTTACCTACAAAGATCAAATTCAGGACTGCTGCCTCATGTTCATTGGAAAATAAGAAACTATGTTTTACAGGTCACATAGGTGCAGACCCAGCTTTGATGATCTCACTACAAAGGAAGCTAAAGCTTCTGATAACAACATATGTTTCAAGTGCCCAAACTCAGAGGCAATTTCTCAAGAAGTCTTTAGGCCAGCAGAGCTCCATGTTTGTGGAGTGTTCACCCTGTCCCTTACTTTTGGAAACTCCTCTACCACCTCCAAGGTAGTGAACTCCTTAGCATATTCCATTCCAGATAAGTATTCACTGATTTTCTAACTCTTCTCCTCTAATTATGTCTTACTTGGGGCGAAGATAATGTCAAGCCATTGTTCTGGAGGAGTGGGAAGATTTTGTGTAGCACATATTTGCATACACATTGGATTCATTTTCCAATTTTCCATTCGAAATACTGAATCCCTGACTCTAACCCCTACCCTACTAGACTCTGACTACTAATCGTAATATGATAGAGAATAAAAACTCAAACAGAATAGAAATACAAGCAGTTCAGAGGAGGCATGGTGTATAGTTGGAATTGCCTTTTGAATTATATAGGTTAGAAGTTATAAATCTAGTCAATTTTTTGTTGAAATAGTTCTCCGTGTGTTTTGAAAGTTAACAAATATGTAAATTCCTGTCTCCCTTTCTCTGTAGCCTATTCAGCACATGTAATTTTATATGCACATATAGAATCATACCTGGTATCACACGTACATTTTTGTGAGGTGACTGACTTGGCAAATACAAATTTTGAGAAGAGATCACTCCTCCTAAATGCTGTTGGAACTGAAAATTCAACCTATGGGTAAGCCTCCTAGTTGAACAACATTATACATAAATCCATGTTAAGTATATGAATATTTTTGGGTCTGTGGATGATATGTATTTCATGATGAATTTCGATTGGCATATATATTGCTAGTTTTTAATGTCTCTGTGTGTGTGTGTGTGTATATATATATATATATATATATATATATATATATACTCTCCAGATTTTTCAAAATATGAAATATTTGTGTCTTATTTTGCACTCCCTAAATTCATTCATATTCATGTATGTGGATTTATAATCCACTTTTTAAAAAATTATTCTCAGAAATATTCATCCACCTGAAATACATATTTTTTCCTAGTACTGAAACAGTTTTCAGTAAATGGTGCATCCAAATCCTAATATTTCGGCATTGCAAGATGGCTGTGAAGACAGTGTATCACACCCAGTGTACCCTGCCACTGCGCAAGTGAATAACGAGTTAGAGCAATGAAAACCTATCTTGTTAGGATCTTACAGGAAAATGGGTGTTTACCGAAGCCTAGAAGAATGATTTCCACCACCGAGGTCCGGTAATTGAGTCTCAAACACAAGCCACTTGTGCAACTGGAGATCCATTCTGATTGATCCGCGTGACCTGCCCTGTGTCTACAAATGGTGAGGCACCACCGAGAAGCGACCAGCAAGCAGGGAGAAACGTTGCTGCGGATTCTGTGGAATCCTGCTGGCTGAACATCCACTGAGCCCCCAGCTGAATTCGGGATTTCAGACGGGGAATTTAGCAGTACATTTCTATGCCCCAAAGCGGAAACTCCACAAAGGAAACCAACAGCCACCATCTTGGAGAGCTGAAGTAACCACCACCACTCCCTGACAGATTGCAAGAATAAAACAGGTGTGTGTTTCTCAGCTCATCTCACATACAGAGGGGAATTCGCATAAAATATCTCCTAGGCTTTTGGGGGAGGGATAATCAGAGCAAGTCTGCATAAAGACTGGGGGAAAACTAGAGGCACCTGACCTTCATCTCCCCTTCCCATCAGCGGCAAAAATGAAACTTGTCTAGCCAGTGAGGGGCGATGGGCAAGCGAAAAAAATTAAAACAATAGAGTTCCAGGGTTCCCAATAGACACCCTCCCCACCCAACAAACGGCAGACCCAGAGAACAGTTTGAGCTGCCGAGAAGCATCACTCAGGAGAAATCTGGTCTAGCAGGAGAAATCAGGACTAGCAGGATAAACCAGGGGACTAGAGGCCAGGCCCTCCTGACTGGCTGGCTGGAGAACGCCGGCCCACTGCCAGTGTGACTGGGCAACTGGAGACCACCTTCCTGCTGGCGCCAGCCCACCTGCTGACGCTATGTCTTGACGGCTGGAGAACGCGCGCCTGCCGGCGACCGAACGCGCAACTGTGTGGCTAGAGATCACCCACCAGCCGAAGACAGACCACAAGCTGCCCGCGCTACTGGGTGGCTGGAGACTGCCGGCCTGCCAGCAACCAGGAGCTGAAACCAACCAGAGACAATCCAGTCCACCCACCCAATTCGGACACTCCGGCAAGGAGCCTGGGGCCCACCACAGCAGAGAGGTGACATCACTGGAGCTCGGCCGTCAGAATTCCTTAACAGCGGAATCCACTTAAGCAGGCATAGTCTACCAACACAAAGGAGAGAAAACAGAGATATATAAACCCATAACAAATCTATAGAAGAGAGCAGAAACACAGCAATCAAATAGAGCTGGAAAATGACGTGAACATCATGAAAAAACAAGGGAAAACAAGGTGTACAAACAATGAAGGACAACTTAATACTACAGGGGAACCTAGATGCATCAGAAACAGGGATAGGGAAAAAACTTAAGTCATACCTAACTCAGATGGAAAGGAATAAGAGAGAAGACATGAGGCAGCAAGTCTAAGGATAAAAGTATATTTTGAAAATGAATTAAACAAACAAATTCAAATGGCAAAGAACAAGCTTTACAAGGAGATAGAGATCTTTTAAAAAATCATACAGTAATTCTAGAAATGCAGGAAACTATAAACCAAATTAAAAACTCAAACAAGAATATTACAAATAGACTAGATCAAGTAGAAGTCAGAACATCAGATAATGAAGACAAAGTTTGTCAACTTGAAAAGAATATAGTCAACACAGAAAACATGCTAAAATCCCATGAGCAACTATTCAAGAGATATGGGATGTCATAAAAAAAACAAAATTGGGAGTCATCAGGATAGAAGAAGGCATAGAAATTCAAACCGAATGAATGAACAACATATTAAATGAAATAATTTTAGAAAACTTCCCAGAGATGAAAGATTGAATGGATTGCCATATCCTGGAAGCCTACAGGACCTCAAACATTCAAAACCATAATAGACAAACTCCAAGACATATAATTATGAAGATAGCCAACATACAGAACAAGGAGAGAATATTAAAAGCTACGAAAAAAAGTAGGCAGATAACATTCAGGGGTAAACCAATAAGGTTAACAATTGATTTTTCATCACAGACTTTGAAAGCGAGAAGATCTTTGAACAATGTATTTCAAACACTGAAAAATAATGGATTCCAACCAAGAATACTGTATCCAACAAAATTAAGCTTCAGATTTGACAATGAAATTAAGTCCTTCCTGATAAATAAAAGCTAAAAGAATTCGCAGACAGAACACCAGCACTGCAAAGATTTTGAGCAAAATACTACAAGAAGAGGAATTGAAAAATAGTGCCCAAAACTAACAGCGGGAGGTATCTCAGTAAAGGGGTAAGAAAAAAACCAAAAAGTAAAAACTACCCAAATTAAAATAAATAAATAAATAAACATGACTGGAAGTACAAATCATATTTCAATTGTAACCTTAAATGTTAAAAATCTAAAGTCACCAATCAAGAGACATAGGCTAGTAACCTGGATCAAAAAAATAAATCCAACAATATGCTGCCTTCGAGAGACTCATATGAAAGGTAAAGACATACACAGGCTGAAAGTGAAAGGTTGGGAAAAATCATACCACTCATATGGCCCTCGGAAGCAAGCAGGAGTGGCCATACTCATATCATATAAAATCAACTTCAAACCTACGTTAATCAAAAGGGATAAAGTAGGACACTATATATAGTTAAAAGGAACCATCCACCAACAAGACATAACAATTATCAATTGATATGCACCAAACAATTGAGCTTCAATGCTCATAAAACAAACTCGCCTCAAGTTCAAGAGTCAAATAGACTACAACACAATAATTATGGGTGACTTAAACACACCGCTCTCACCATTAGACAGATCCTCTATAAAAAACTGAATAAAGAAACTATAGAATTCAACAGCACAATCAATAACCTTGACGTAACCGACATATATAGAATACATCAACCATCATAAAGTGGATACACTTTATTCTCAGCAGCACATGGATCCTACTCCAAGTTAGACCATGTATTATGCCATTGGGCAACTCTTAGTAAATATAAAGGCGTGGAGAAAATACCATGCACCATATCTGATCATAATGGAATGAAACTGGAAATCAATGATAAAAGAAGGAAGGAAAAATCCTACATCACATGGAAAATGAACAATATTCTACTGAATGATCAATGGGTTACAGAAGACATAAAGGAGGAGATAAAAATATTTTTAGAATCAAATGACAATACAGACACATCGTACTGGAATCTATGGGACACAAAGAAGGCAGTTTTAAGAGGGAAATTCATTTCTTGGAGTTCTTTCCTCAAAAAAAGAATAAAACAACAAATAAATAAACTCACAGTACACATCAAAAACCTAGAAAAGGAAGAGCAAAACAACAGCAAATGTAGTAGAAGACAAGAAATAATTAAAATTAGAGCAGAAATCAACGAAATTGAAACAAAAAAAAACATTGAAAAAATTGATAAAACTAAAAGTTGGTTCTTTGAAAAAATAAATAAGATTTACAGGCCCTTAGCCATGCTAAGGATGAGAAGAAGAGAGACAACTGAAATTACTAACATACGGAATGAAAAAGACAATATCACAACAGTCAATACACAAATACAGAAGATAATTAGAAAGTATTTTGAAACCCTATATTCCAATAAAATAGAAGATAGTTAAAATATCGACAAATTTCTTAAGTCATACGATCTGCCCAGATTCAGTCAGGAAGACACACACAATTTAAACAGACCAAAAACAAAGGAAGAAATAGAAGAAGCCATCAAAATACTACCAACCAAAAAAAGCCCTGGACCTGATGGGTATAGAGCAGAGTTCAAAAAAACCTTCAAAGAAGAATTAATACCAATACTTTTCAAGCTATATCAAGAAATAGAAAAATAAGGAGCTCTTCCAAATTCATTCTCGGAGTCCAAAATCACCCTGATCCCAAAACCAGACAAAGACACTTCAAAAAAGAAAACTACAACCAATATCTCTAATGAACTTGGATGCAAAAATTATCAATGAAATCCGTGTGAATTGAATCCAAAAGCATATCAAAATAGTTGTGCACCATGATCAAGTAGGATTCTTCCCTGGAATGCAAGGCTGGTTCAATATACGGAAATCAATAAATGCTATTCACCACATCAATAGACTTAAGGACAAGAACCATATGATCATCTCGATAGATGTAGTAAAAACATTCGACACAGTTCAGCATCCCTTTATGTTCAAAACACTAGAAAAACTAGAAATAACAGGAACTTACCTCAACATTGTAAAAGCTATATATGCTAAACCTCAGGCTAGGATCATCCTAAATGGAGAAAACTGAAGGCATTCCCTCTGAAATCTGGAACAAGACAGGGATGCCCTCTATCACCACTTCTATTCAATTTAGTTCTTGAAATACTAGCCAGAGAAATTAGACAGACAAAAGAAATTAAAGGCATAAAAATAGGAAAAGAAGAACTTGAATTATCGCTATTTGTGGATGACATGGTAATATATTTAACAGACCCAAAAGGGTCTACAAAGAAACTGCTAGAGTTAATAAATGAAGGATATAAAACCAACACGCATAAATCAAAGGCATTCCTGTATATCAGCAACAAAACTTCTGAAATGGAAATGAGGAAAACCACTCCATTCACAATATCCTCAAAGAAAATAAGATACTTGGAAATCAACCTAACAAAAGAGGTGAAAACCACAGAACCCTAAAGAGAGAGATAGAAAAAGATCTTAGAAGATGGAAAAATGTACCCTGTTCATGGATAGGCAGAACTAAATTCATCAAAATGGCGAAATTACCCAAAGTTCTATACAGGTTTAACGCAATGCCAATCAAAATCCCAATGGCATTTCTTGTAGAAATGATAAAGCAATCATGAAATTCATATAGAAAAACAAAAGACACAGAATAGCAAAAGAAATTCTAAGCAGGAAGTGTGAATCAGGAGGTATAGCGATACCAGAGTTCAAACTTTACTACAAAGCAATAGTAACAAAAACAGTGTGGTACTGGTACGAAAACAGGCAGGTGGACAAATGGTATAGAATGGAGGACAGAGAAACCAATCCACAAAATTACAACTTTCTTATATTTGATAAAGTGGCTATAAACATGCAATGGATGAAGGATAGCATCTTCAACAAATGGTGCAGGGAAAATTAGAAATCCATATGCAACAAAATGAAACTGAATCCCGTTCTCTCACCATGCACAAAAGTTAAATCAAAATAGATCAAGGAGCTAGATATCAAATCAGAGACACTGCGTCTCATAGAAGAAAAAGTTGGCTACGATCTATATACTGTGGGGTCAGGCTCCAAATTCTTTAATAAGACATCAATAGCCCAAGAGTTAATAACAAGAAAAAAACAAATGGGACTTACTTAAACTAAAAAGTTTTTTTCTCAAGAAGAGAAACAATAAGAGAGGTAAATAGAGAGCCTACATCCTGGGAACAAATTTTTACCCCTCACACTTCAGATAGAGCCCTAATATGCAAATATACAAAGAACTCAAAATATTAAACAATAAGATAACAAATAACCCAATCAACAAATGGGCCGAGGACCTAATCAGACACTTCACAGAGGAGGACATACAATCAATCAACAAGTACATGAAAAAATGCTCACCATCTCTAGCAGTCTGAGAAATGCAAATCAAAACCACCTTAAGATACCATCTTACTCCAGTAAGATGAGCAGCCATTATGAAGTCAAACAACAATAAGTGTTGGCGAGGATGTGGGGAAAAGTGTACACTTGTACACTGCTGGTGGGACTGCAAATTGGTGAGGCCAATTTTGAAAGAAGTATGGATATTCCTGGGAAAGCTGGAAATGGATCCACCATTTGACCCAGCTATCACCCTTCTTGGACTGTTCCCTGAGGATCTTAAAAGAGCGTACTATAGGGATACTGCCACATCAATGATCATAGCGGCACAATTCACAATAGCTAGACTGTGGAACCAACTTAGATGCCCTTCAATAGATTAATGGATAAAAAAAATGTGGCATCTATACACAATGGAGTATTACACAGCACAAAAATGACAAAATCATAGAATTTGCAGGGAAATGGATGGCATTAGAGCATATTATGTTAAGCGAAGCTAACCAGTCCTTAAAAAATAAATGCCAAATGTCTTCTCTGATATAAAGAGAGCAAATAAGAGCAGAACAGGGAGGAAGAGCATGAGGAAAATATTAACATTAAACAAAGACGAATGGGGGGATAGAAAGGGAGAGAGAAGGGAAAGCTTATGAAAATTGTAGGAGACCCTCAATGTTACACAAAATCGCATATAAAATGTTGTGAGGGGAAGTGGGGGGGAAACAATGGAGAGAATTGAACAACAGCAGATGAGGTAGAGAGGGAAGATGGGAGGGGAGGAGAGGGTGGATAGTAGGGGATAGGAAAGGTAGCAGAATACAACAGTCACTAATATGCCATTATGTAAAAGTGTGAATGTGTAACCGATGTGATTCTACAATTCGTATTTGGGGAAAAAATGGGAGTTCATAACCCAATTGAGTCAAATGTATGAAAGATGATATATCTTGAGCTTTGTAATGTTTTGAACAACCAATAAAAATAAATAAATAAATAAATAAAGGTTTAAAATTTAGTGGGAAGAAATCAGCTAAAAATGGGTTCAGATGTATTCATTTTGCTATGCAGAAACTTTGTTTTGTGTAGTTGTAAATATCACAAATTTATTTTACCAGAAAATGCACATAAATTGAGATGAAAGGATAATTCACCTATCTTCACGAAAAATTCATAGCATTTTCTACACTTTTCATACTTCATTTTTTTCGTGAATATTTTGACATGGACAAGGTCTAGTCTTAGGCTGTTCTTCCAGAATACTACCTCATCTGACAAGTTCGTACAATGTGTTGGATTATTCTTTTCATCTTTTATTTAATAGTTTCTAGCTGATAATGTGTATTTTTCTTATCTTTATTTGGACATTATTTTTGCATTTTATGTTTTACTGGGGAAGAGACTCATCAAAAGCTCTTTATTATATGTATCAACAATCAAACATTTAGAGCATGCAATTATTCTTAATTTTGCATGAAAATAAATTTGTACCATTTTTCTTATAAAGATGTAGTATTATTAATAATGTCCCTACTGTAATAAGTAACTACTTACATGAAGAATTAAACAATTGACTTTATATCAATTATGAACATGAAAAGTACTAAAATAAGTATTTGGCAATTAATACACAATTGATAGAAATAGAAATCACAAGAACGCCATTTAAAATGTCAGTGCATATGGTCCTTAAATAATAGGTTGTTCAAATAAAATTTCTCTAATTCATAAGAGTTAATATGCCATATTACAGCTTAATGTGATATAAAACCTTAAATTATCAGTATTGATAAATAAGAATGATACCTTTTTACTTAAATATGTTTATTTGATTTTCACTGTAAGATGTTAATTATGGAAGAATTGAGAATTAAGAAAGACTTGGTCTATATTATTTCTAACAGGAAAATCAAAGTACTTTTAAATATATATGTATATATATATATAATATATGTAATGCATATGCATGAATATAGATACATATGTGTAATAAATGTATTGTAATATATCTATCAGGTGATTATAATTTTTAGATTTTCTCAAGAAAAAGAATGACTATAAAAAACAGTCTTAAACTTAAATTTCATAGCATACTACTGTTTGTAATGACATGAGAGAAAAATAGATATGGAGGGGAAACAAAAAAGGAAGGGAGAGAAGGGGGAAAATGGGGAAGAAAGTGAGTAAAGAAGAGGGACATGAGTGTATGATGTTAAGATAAAAGTGGAGGGGCTGGGTTTGTGGCTCAGTGGTAACATGCTTTTCTAGCATGTGTAAGGCACATGGTTCTATTCTCAGCACCACATACAAATAAACAAAATGAAGGTCAATCAACAACTGAAAAAATAAAAAATAAAAAAGAAGAAATATTATGAAAATTCCAAGCTTTGATGAATGTTAAATAAAAAAAATTATGTTACATAGCCTTATGTAATTTTAGACTATCCAAAATAGTCACTAAATGTTAGATTATTAGTGCTATAACTAAAAATCCATTGATCTTTCCTCTACATTCTGTGGCATGCTAGTGCTAAAATAAATTGTATTATTAATCCCCCCCAAAATCCTAATATTTCTACAGTAACTGACCCAGTTGAACATCAATGCAAGTAGACATGATGTGCATTTTGACGTTCATTTTTATTCAACACTGGTACATTACTATTTCTTCAGTTTATGCACATCATAGCATATATGTCTCATCAAAATTTCGCAAATTTATAGGCATTTGTTTCACATTCAATCACTTCCTGCTTGAGAACACATGTATTCCTCCATGTTTCTTGACTGCTCTTTTCATGAGACTTCTTTCCAAACACATTATTTTCGATTTCCATTATCACATTTGAAGCAAAACTCACAAACCCTTCACAATAAACCATAACACTAATATTACCATTAGATGTGTAACTGGTTGGAATGAATGGTTCTATATCAATATAAGATTTCTTACTTAGTTTCAGATATCAATTCAATCCATTATTTAAAGTGGAAGCAGTTATATTATTTATTCACAGTACAGTCTATTCACGAATTATCTCTATATTCATAGACACAGGTACACCTCTTTGTACCCCCAATACTAATTTATACGTCCTCAAAATATAGCTCCCAGAAATGGTGGAAGAAATACTCATGTCACCTGATCTACATATACATTTTATCACAGTAATATTCTGGACACAAAAAGCAAACGTCACACTTATGATTGTACAAAACCTAAATGGAAAGTGAACATGGATTACTAAAAACATCCATGTCCAGGTTGCCTAATGCTCTCAAATGAAAATCCTATTGGTGACTACATATTTGTTTCTTCCAAAGATTATAAATTCAAACTCAACCATGTTGAAAATGTCTAATCCTGTCACTCACTTTATACTTTGCCTGATTTTGTAATGTCTCTATTGATATCTGCTTTCCTACATATTTTCCCCAGTTAATCATTGTGACTTCCTCGTCACATGTGCTGATATTTACATTCACTCTCTTAGCGATACCCTACTTCTAAAGAACTTTTGTTCCAAATCCTACACTCATTCTTCTTCCTAAATTTACCGAATATCTTCCTAATCCTACCGACTATCACTTTTTGACTGGATGTTCTCTTCTACATTCAATCATCCAAGGTGAAAGGTCCTATGCCATTGTATATCGATTTATCTGAAACATCTGTGCAGAATGTAATTCAACGCTAAGTATCCCAATCAAGGGACAAATGACCTTCTGGGCTTCAAATCTTACTTAGATTTCTGTTCTCGTACATATATTTCACCTCTATATTCTTGTAAATATCACAGGTTCCCAATACCATTATTCATGCAGCAGAATGGTTCCTAACCCATATCGAACATGTTAATAACACTAATCATACAATGTTCCCTCAATCTAACTTTCCTGAAGAGCAGCCACAGTGTTGGTCTTACAATACAAGAATGTATGGGATCTTCCACCTGCTGAGAACATCAAAGGTACGTGCAGAAATGATCTCTGGAGAAGATGTAGGCAGCTATGAAGGACCTGAGAGAGCAAAAGACATCTACATGGCAAACAACCTGGAAGGATGAAGGAATGTGTCTGAATCAGCCTCACTCTTCTTAATGTAGAGTAGACCAAACCAGGCCTGTGTGGAAAGCTCTTCCCAGGTGCGTATGGTTGATATACCATTCTAACATATGAAATTGTCACAGGAAGTAGGGGCAGCCTCCATCTCATGGAACCCTTGGAAGCAACTGTTAGGACAAAGTGGTAGCCAAGGCAGTGACCTCATTCAGTTCCTGAAAGAAGTGACCACACCTCACTTCCTTGGTGATGAAAGTCTCTGAACATGGGATCCAGGAAGCCAGGCACCCAGAGCCATTACCAATCCCAGTCCCAGTGGTCTCACTTGTTTGAATTTACCAAAGACAGAGTCAGTCTTTCTTCTTACCTGTTAAGGTCTGTAAACAAGTCAGATTGGCACCTGTTATTTTGCTGGAGAAATGTTAGAGTCTGTAAACAAGTCTGGATGGCGCCTGGCAAAATGCCAGAGGGAGTGGTTTGTGAAGTAACAAAAGCGAGCCATTAAGTGTGAAGATTCCTTATTGGTTGACTGCTGTATCTATTTTATGCTAATGAGATAGGCTGTGTAAAATTTATAAATATCGCTCAGATCTTACAATAAACGGCTCTCATTCCTGCTGCATCAACATACACAAGTTATTCGTCACCCCCCAGGTTATTCTGCTGCAGCGGGACTGCGGCAGATGGTGGCCCGTTACGGGGAGCCCTGGGACACTCACGGGTAAGGGTCGAAAAAAGCCTTCTGTCCATAGATAGGACGGGAGCAATCTGCTCGTCCCTAGGCAGATAGGGCGATAGGAAAAATGACCATTTCGAGAAAATGGAGAAGATTGATGCAGTATGTTTGTGTCTTGTTTTGTCTTGAAATGTTGTATTGTCTTTGTGATGAAAATATGGAAGGGGTGAGAAGTAAATTGATAAGAGAAAAAGGCACCCCAGTGGAACCAAGAATAGTTAGGGCATGTGTTGATAAAAGCCCAGAAACTCTAGTCAGAAAGAAAAAGAAAGTTCAGAAGAAGGATTATCAGGAAAAAAGTTGCAGCAAAAGGCTATTACTGAATACTTTTCGATACTGGAGGGTGCGTGAAATGACAAGGCGGCTGCCACCTGCCCAAGCCGATCATGGCGAAGTAAGAATTTTCCAAGAGGCAGTTGAGGGCTCTTCCCCGACCCCCTGCCCGGGGGAGCGGATCACCACTGTGAGCCCAAATCTAGACCTGACCTGGAGGCACAGTCTCGCAGGCTTTTGCTCCCTGTGCCCGGAAGAAGTTTGAGCCCAGGACTCTCCCTGGGGCCATCTGGGGCTGCCCAGGATGCTACAGCTGGCAGAAGATGCCACTGGCATCCCTGAAGTTTGATCATTTCCAAGGCCAGTAACTACAATGGGTCTCCCACACCTGCAGGCTGATGAGTAATGAGTACTATTAAGGCTTATTTCAAATGTAAAAAACCTTGAGATAATGTACTAAAATTGTTCAGAAGGTTGTTTTCTTAGTGAAATGCTACAGGATTTTCTTTAGCCATCCGGAGTTCCTGCCTTCGTCCAAGTGCCGGTGAAAACAAAGGTGGAAGAATTTACAATGTTGCTGAGAACTGGAGGAAACTTCGGCTGAGAACCCGAGGAGACTTCGGAGCTATCGCTGTTTCTGCTACTACAACTTAAGCTAGCTGCCTGGAGAACTAACCTGGACTGTGATTTACCTGAACTCTGAGTTAATCTATTGAGACACTGCTTTATCTGGACTGAGACAACAGACTGTAATCTACAACAACTTGTAACTCGGTATCTTTGCTAACGGTGTCATTGCTGGTATAAGTTTTCCAAGGGCTTCTTGCATGGAGCCATCAATTGGATTGGTATTGTAACATTTTGTATCCTCCCTTTCTGTTTCTAGCAGGTTATTTATGGTGTTTCTGTAAAAAACACTATGGTCCTTATTTAAATTAAACAAAAGGGGGAAATGTTAACGTCTGTAAACAAGTCAGATTGGCACCTGTTATTTTGCCAGAGAAATGTTAGAGCCTGTAAAGAAGTCTGGATGGCGCCTGGCAAAATGCCAGAGGGAGTGGTTTGTGAAGTAACAAAAGCGAGCCATTAAGTGTGGAGATTCCTTATTGTTTGACTGCTGTATCTATTTCATGCTAATTAGATAGGCTGTGTGAAATGTATAAATACCGCTCTTATTCAACAATAAACGGCTTCCAGTCCTGCTGCATCAGTCTACACAAGTTGTTCGTCACCCCCCCGGTTATTTTGCCCAGCCAGCCGGGCTACGGCACTTACCTACTGATGTGAGGATGGCCAAATGCCAGGGAAGCTCTGAAGATGGTTCTTTCCTGATAAAGCAGGTATTGGCTCACCGCTGACTCCTGACTACTTCAAGAGTTGGCAAAGGAAAGCAGATTTGAGACAGAACAAGCAATTTTGGGGAACATAGTATGGCCCACCAGTCAGAGGACACTCTGGATAGTCACAGACCAACTTGGAGGAAAGAGTTGCCTTTGTGGGTGTGGTTGTGGGTTTGTGTATCACACTGTGTCTGTGGTTATAGACATTAGAAAAGAGAATGCATCAATGGATGTGTTCTGTCTAGTAGAAAGCTTCTCAGCATTCATCCTGCCAAATTTATGAATGGACTACGACTTTCCTTATGAATGGGCAATACCTGCTATCTTCCTAAGTTCCTGTTTTCTTCCTGAATTCTGGCCACTCTCAAGAATAGGCTCATGGTTTTGTGTAAAAGATATGTACCACCTCCAAACTCTGTAACATGGCCTTGTACTGGATAGATGAAGGGAATGGAGAGCAACTCAGAAAACTCAGATATCAGTGTGACCAGTAAAGTGTCAGTGGAGAAACACTGATTTGGGCCTTTTGTTTACCTATTGTTCCGTTGCCCTGAATGTCTGGAAGGTCTTTGCCCCAGTCCACCCCTTTGTGAAGCCTGAAGAAAACAGTTTTCTAATGGAAAATAATGAGCATCACCTGTGGCTCTTTGCTTAATTGCCATGGAAAGGGATGTGTCTGAATCAGCCTCTTGGCCCTGTGTGAGGCTGTGACTTAGATTCTCACCACCTGATGAATCTAAGGAAAGATCTCATGTGTGCATCCAAAACCAAAATGGAAAAAGAGCAGTCTTGTGGATGAAGTCTCTCGCCTTCCTCTGTAAGGTTCTTGATTTCCATCAAGTGAGAATAGGTATCCTTTGGTTCAAAAAGTTTTTCAAAGCCCTGCAGAGGCAAGCCCATAGGTGCTTGGATTTTCTCATGACTCCAATTCACATAAAGAATCTAAACCCCACAGACATTAGGCTCAAATTGGAGAAGCAAAGCAGTATTAATGGCAGGCCTATTTGATCACTCCTTGTTCACAGATAGGTTGTCAAGCCACCCTGACTTTAGACAAATGAGGGTAGGGAGCATATTTTGGATACTGTCTTCAGCTGCGCCCCTCATGGAAACTTCCAGCCAGAGGTAATGATGAGTGTCTATGTGGAAGTAGTTGAGAGCCATGTGGGAGTATTTTGGTTTTAATTGTGGTCATTTGTTTGGCTGATGGAAGAGATGACTGGGTCCACCTTGGCTTGAACTCTGGTGTGAGTCTTCTTAGAGACTGAGTTTGGAAATTACTGCAGAGATGTATTGCCATGAATTGTGTTGGGATTTTTGGAGGCCACACATGGTAGTGGCCTTTGGAAACTGAGATCTAGGTCCAGGGGGCTTCCCACAGAGCACTGGGAATCTGAGCCAGAATATCACATGATTTTATTCTTTAAGACTTGACAGCCATAGTTGAGAGTAAAAACACACATGGACCTCACATTGTAGACCTCAATGGGCCTGGCTTCATTTGATCTTTTGGCCACTCTTTGGGAAGTCTTGCCTGTGAGAGTTCTCCAGATGTTTCATTGAAATGGGCTTTCTCACCATTTGATGTTTCCAGAATGAATTAAATCCCACAGTGCCTCCAACCTCATCCTTGAAAAATGGCTAGATAAACATCATAAAAATTTGAAATTCCCATCACCAGGTGTCACTGGATACACTTTGGATTTCCTGTTGCTGATCATGAGTGTACCAGACAGTGCCTTGATTGACTGGGTTTCATGAAAATGGTGTAGAACAGTGATGCAAATAAGTTAAAGTCTGTTGAGTAGTTGGCCTAGAGGAGTGTTTTGCAGGTCTGTGATAAAACTTCTGTGTTGGGATTATGTGGATCTGCCAAAAGGCTTGTAACTGACATGGTGCAGCCAGCAGACCCTTGTATGTAAAGGCATCTTGTTGAATGGAGAGGTTTCAGGTCAATGTTCAGAATCAGGTTGCTATGGTCAAGGGGGCAAGCTATGTGGGATAGAAGCCTGGTTGGTGCATTCTCCTGCAGACCCTGACGCACAACACGTGACAGATCTCCCTCCAGCACTGTGACCCAGTTGAATTTCTTGTATTTCCTGAAGCCAATACCAAACTCCCAGTGCAGCAGCAAGAACACCATGAAAAGTGGAGGATTACTAAATGGCTTCACAGTCCACACGGGGCCACACTTAGCCTTCAGTGGCAAGAGTTTACTTACAAAGAGAGAATTCAGCCTTGCTGCCTCACTTTCTTTGGAAAATAAGAAACCATGTTCTGCAGGTCACATAGATGGAGACCCAGCTTTGGTGGTCTCACTAGAAAGGAAGCCATAGGTCCTGACAACAACATATACTTCAAGTGGCCAACCTCAGAGGCAGGTTCTCCAGAAGTCTTTAGGCTGGCACATCTCCATATTTGTGCAATATTTACCCTGTCCCTTACTTTTGGAAACTCCTCTACCACCTCCAAGATTGTGAACTCGCAATCATGTTCCATTCCTGATATGTATTCACAGATTTTCTAACTCTTCTTCTTTTATTTTGTCTTACTTGGGGCAAAGATAGTGTCAAGGTATTGTTGTGAATGAGAGTAGGAAGATTTTGTGTAGCACATATTTGCATACACATTTGATTCATTTTCCTATTTTACATTCAAAATACTGAATCCCTGACACTAACCCATACCCTACTAGACTCTGACCACTAATCCTAATATGGTGGAGAGAAATAATGCAAACAGAATTGAAATACAAACAGTTCAGAGGAGGCATGGTGTATAGTTGGAATTGCCTTTTGCATGATAAAGTGTAGGTGTTATAAATCTAGTCAATTTTTAATTAAAATATTTCACCATGGGTTTTTGTAGTTAACAAATACGTGAATTCCTGTCTCCCTTTCTCTGTAGCCTATTCAGCACATGTATTTTTATATGCACATATAGAATCCTACCTGGTATCACACGTACATTTTTGTGACCTGGCTGACTTGGAGATACAAATTGTGAGAAAAGATCACTCCTCCTAAACGCTGTTGGAACTGAAAATTCAACCTATATGTGAGCTTCCTAGGAGAACAACATTGTACATAAATCCATGCTCAGTACAATAAATAATTTTGCATCTGTGGATGTTATATATTTCATGATGAATATTGATTGGCTTATATATTGGTACTTTTTAATATCTCTGTGTGTGTTTTGGGTATATATATATATATATATATATATATATATATATATATATATACACTCTCAAGATTTTTCAAAATAAGAAATATATGTGTCTTATATACACTACCGAAATTCATTCATGTTCATGTATGTGGATTTATAATAAAAATTTCACAAGATTATTCTCAGAAATATTCATTCACCTGAACTACACATTTGTTTCCTAGTACTTAAAACTAACTTCAGTGAATGGTGCATACAAATCCTAATATTTCTACAGTAATTGACCCAGTTTAACATCAATGCAATTAGATTCCTATGGGACATAGTGTGTATTTTGATGTTCATTTTTATTCAACACTGGTTCGTTAATATTTCTTCAGTTTATGCACATCATAGGATATATATTTCATCCACAAATTCACAAATTTATAGGCATTTGTTTCACTTTCAATCACTTCCTGCTTCAGAACACATGTATTCCTCCAGGTTTCTTGACTGGTCTTTTAATGAGACTTCTTTCCAAACACATTATTTTCGATTTCCATAATCACGTTTGAAGCAAATCTCACACAGTCTTTATAATAAAACATAACGCAATTATACAATTAGTTGTGTAACTGGTTGGAATGAATGATTGTATATCAATATAAGTTTTTGTGTATATTTTCACATATCAATTCAATCCATTATTTAAAGTGGAAACAGTTATATTATTTATTCACAGTATTGTCAATTCATGCATTAATTCTATATTCATAGACACAGGGTACAAATCTTTGTACCGCCAATAATAATTTATACATCTTCAAAAGATTGCTCCCAGAAATGGTATAAGAAATACTTATGTCACCCGATCTACATATACATTTTATCATAGTAATATTCGAGACACAAAATGCAAAGGTCAAACTTATGATTGTACCAAAGCCTAAATTGAAAGTGAGCATGGATTACTAAAAACATCCATGTCCATGTTGCCTAATGTTCTCAAATGTCAATCCTATTTGTGACAACATATTTTTTTCTTCCTAAGATTATATATTCAAACTCAACCCTGTTGAAAATATCTAATCCTATCACTCACTTTATACTTTTCCTGATTTCTTAATGTCTCTATTGATATCGGCCTTCCGACATATTTTCCCCAGTTCATCATTGTGACTGACTCTTCACATGTGCTCACATTTAAATTCACTCTCTATCCGAAACCCTATTGCTAGAGAACTTTTTGTCCAAAACCTATACTCACTCTTCTTTCTGAAACTGAGTATCTTTCTAATAATTCCAACTATCCTTTTTTGACTAGAAGTTCTCTTAAACATTCCATCATCCAACGTACAAGGTCCTATGCCATTGTACATCGATTTATCTGAGACATCTCTGCAGAAAATAATTCAAATCTACGTAATCCCAATCAAGGGCCCAATGCCCTTCTGGGCTTCAAATCTTACCTACATTTCTGTTTTCATACTAATATTTCACGTATATTTTCTTGTAAATATTGCAGGTTCCCAAACATTCCTGCAGAATGATTCCTAACTCATATCGAACATGTTATTAATCCTAACCATACACTGTTCCCTCAATCTAACTTTACAGAAGATTAGGGACAGAGTTGGTCTTTCAATACAGGAATGTAGCAGATCTTCCACCTGCTAAGATCCTCAAAGGTCCATACAGAAATGATCCCTGGAGAAGATGTAGGCAGCTATGAAGGACGTGAGAGAGAAAAAGTCATCTCCATGTAATGGCTCACCGCTGGCTCCTAATAACCTCACAGAGTTGGCCAAGGAGTCCAGATCTGAGACAGGACAGGACATTTCTGGGAACATAGTATGGCCCACCAGTCAGAGGACACTCCGGATAGTCACAGACCTTCTTGGGGGAAGGAGGTGCCTTTGTGGGTTGGGTGTGAGTTTGTGGTCTTTTCTCATTTTCTGAGAATAGGTAGAAAAGGCAGTTTGTTCATTTTGGAGTGGATGGTTTCTAGAAAGTCGTTTGACAAAGAGTGTGTTTCTATGTCTGGGTATCCCAATGTGTTCGTGGATGAAGACATTAGAAAGAGCATGCATCAATGGATGTGTTCTGTCTAGTAGAAAGCTTCCCAGCATTCATCCTTCCCAATTTATAGATGGACTTGGCTTGCCTTCTGGATGGGCAACACCTACTGTCTTCCTAAGTTCCTGTTTTCTGCCTGAATTCTGGCCACTAACCATAATAGGCTCATGGTTATGTGTCCAAGATATGTACCACCTCCAAGCTCTGGGACATGGCCATGTACAGGATAGCTGAAGGGAATTGGAGCATCTCAGAAAACTCGGATATCAATGTGACCAGTAAAGTCTCTGTGGAGAAACCCTACTTTGGGCCTTTTGCATACCTATTCTTCTGTTGCACTGAATAACAGGAAGGTCTTTGATTAGGCCACGCCTTTGTGAAGCCTGAAGAAAACAGTTTTCAAATGGAAATGAATGGGCATCACCTGGGGCTCTTTGCTTAATTGTTTGGAAAGGGATGTGTCTGAATTGGCCACTTGGCCCTTTGTGAGGCTGTGGCTTAGATACTTAGCACCTAATGGACCTAAAGAAACATCCCATGTGTGCACCCAAATCCAAAATGTCCAAAAAGCATTCATTGTGGACTATGCCTCTCGCCTTCCTCTGTAAGGTTCCTGATCTCCATCAAGTGAGAATAGGGATCCTTTGCATCAAATGAGTACTTCAAAGCCCTGCAGAGTCTAGCCCATTGGTGCTTGTGATTACGCATGACTCCAGTTCACATAAAGAATCTAAATCCCACAGTCAGTAAGCCTCAAATTGGAATTGTGGAGCAGTATTAAAGGCAGGGCTCTATGATCATTCCGTGTTCAAAGGAAGGGTGTTCAGGAAACCCTGACTTGTGACAAATGAGGTGCGAGGGTCCTTATTTTGAACACTGTGTTGGTCTGTGCCCCTCATGGAAACCTCCAGCCAGAGGTTATTATTAGTGTCTATATGGAAGAAGATGAGTGCCATGTGGGAGTCTTTTGTTTTTAATTGTGGTCATTTGTGTGGCGGTTGGAAGAGATATCTGGTTCCTCCTGGGCTTGAACTCTGGTGTGATTTCCCTTAGAGACTGAGTTGTGGAACTGTTTTCAGAGAAGTATTGCCATGAACTGTGTTGGGATTTTAGGAGGCCACACATGAGATTCGCCCTTGGAAACTGAGATCTATGCCCAGGGTGGCTTTCCACAGAGCACAAGTAATCTCAGCCAGGATATCACAAGATTTTATTATAAAAGACTTGGCAGCCATAGTTGAGAGTCAAAACACACATCGAGCTCACATTGTAGACCTCGATGAGCCTGGCTTCATCTGACCTTTTGGCCACACTTTGGGAAGCTTTGCCTGTGATAGTTCTCCATTTCTTTGTTCCAATGAGTTTCCTCGCCATTTAATGGTTCCTGAATGATTGGAAACCCACAGTGCCTCCAACTTCATCCTTAAAAAATAGCTAGATAAATACCACCAACTTTTTGAAATTCCCTTGACCAGGTGGCACTGGAGAACCTTTGGATTCCTGTTGCTGATCATGAGTATACCAGACAGTGCCTTGATTGACTTGGTTTCATGAAAATGGTGTAGAACATAGATGCCAGTAAGTTGGAGCCTGCTGAGTAGTTGGCCTAGAGCAGTGGTGGGGAGGTGTCTGATATAACATCTGTGGTGAGGCCATGTTTATCTGCCATTGGCTTCCAAATGGCATGTGACTGACATTGTGCATCCAGCAGACCCTTGTATGTAAAAGCATCTTGTTATATGGAGAGGTTTCAGGGCAATGTTCAGAATCAGGTTGCTATGGTCAATGGGGCAAGCTCTGTGGGAAAGAAGCTTGCTTGGTGCATTCTCCTGCAGACCCTGACCCACCACATGTGACAGAATTCCCTCCAGCACTTTGTCCCAGTGGAACTCCTTGTATTCCAAGAAACAAATACCAAACTTCCAGTGCAGCAGCAAGAAACACCACAAAAAGTGGAGGATGAAAAAACGGCTTTACAGTAAACACGAGGAGACACTTAGCGCGCAGTGGCTACAGTTTACCTACAAAGAGAAAATTCAGCACTGCTGCCTCATGTTCATTGGGAAATAAGAAACAATGTCCTCCAGGTCACATATATGCAGACCCAGTTATGATGGTCTAACTAGAACGGAAGCTAAATCTCCTGACAGCAACATATATTTCAAGTGCCCAAACTCAGAGGCAGTTTCTCAAAAGTCTTTAGGCCAGCAGAGCTCCATGTTTGTGCAGTGTTTACCCTGTCCCTTACTTTTGGAAACTCCTATACCACCTCCAAGGATATGAACTCCTGAGCATATTCCATTCCAGATATGTATTCACAGATTTTTGTAACTCATCTCCTCTAATTGTGTCTTACTTTAAGCGAAGGTGATGTCAAGGCATTGTTCTGGATGAGAGTGGAAAGATTTTTTTGTAGCACATATTTGCATAAATATTGAATTTATTTTTCTATTTTCAATTCGAAATACTGAATCCCTGAAACTAACCCATAACCTACTAGACTCTGACTACTAATCCTAATATGATGGAGTAAAATATCCCACACAGAATAGAAATACAACCAGTTCAGAAGAGGCATGGTGTATAGTTGTACTTTCCTTTTGCATGATAAAGGGTTGGTGTTATAAATCTTGTCAATTTGTAGTTAAAATAGTCCTCTATGTGTTTTTAAAGTTAACAAATATGTGAATTCCTGTCTCCCTTTCTCTGTAGCCTATTCAGCACATGCATTTTCATATGCAAATATAGAATACTACATGGTATCACACGTACATATTTGTGAGGTAACTGACTTTGCAAATACAAATTGTTAGAAGAAAACACTTCTTCTAAATGCTGTTGGAACTGAAAAATCAACCTATAGGTGAGCTTCCTAGTTGAACAACATAAATCCATATTTAGTAAAATCAATATTTTGGGATCTGTGGATGATATATATTTCATGGTGAATTTCGATTGGCATACATAATGCTACTTTGTAATGTCTGTATTTAGGTGTGTATGTGTGTGTGTTTGTGTGTGTGTGTATTATATATATATTATATATATATATATATATATTTATATGTATATATATATATATATATATATATTCACTCTGCTGATTATTCAAAATATAAAATATATGTGTCTTATTATACACTAACTAAATTCATTCATATTCATGTATTTGGATTTATAATCAACGTTTGAGAAGATTATTCTCAGAAATATTCATCCACCTGAAATACATGTTTGTTTCCTAGTACTGAAAACTAACTTCAGGGGATCATATTATGGCGGTGATGGGAGTTCATTACCCCCGTGTACCGCCTCACATTGCAAGAGAAGGACAAGTTAGAACGGCTAAAATCTATCTTGTTAGAAATTTCCAGGAAAATTGGTGTGCTCCAAAACCTACAGGAAGGATTTCCATTGCACAAGAACCAGCTACGGGGGCTCAAACGCCAGCGATTTGTCCTCACGGAGGGTCACACTGCTTATTCAGCAAATCACCCCACGGCTAGTGTCTGCAATGCGCGCTGGGAAACGACGAGAGAGCAACGCAAAGATATAGCCCTGTGGATTATGCGGGCTCCTACCAGCTGTGCAATCACTGTGCTCAGTGTTGAGTTGTGGGTTTGAAACGGGGGAAGGAAGCGGTCCAATTCTGTTTTCCACACCGGTGAGACCACAGAGGAAGATAGCGGTCACCATCTTGGAGAGCTGACGTCACCATCCCTGTTGTCGACTCATCACAGCTCATTCAGATACAGAATAGGTAATTTCAGGCTGCCATTCGCCTTCATCTTGCAGACAAATTACTCAGGGTCAGTGCTGAAGAACCAACGAAAATTGCTTCTTGGATCCTGCTCCTATCAGAACATACACCGAGCCCGGAGCGGCTGAATTCCGGGTCCCGGAACTGCTCTGGCCCAGGGCTAAAGAACCTGCAGAAACTGTTTCTTGGTCTGGGTCCTGCTGAATATTGTAAAGGTAAATGCCAACTGAGCCTTCATAGACAGTGGCAACAGGATTGAGACGGGGCTTGTGAGGGCCGGTCAGGACTCACTCATTGCTTTGGTCACCCGGCAAAGGGAAAGAAATGCTGCCATTCACATGGGATACCAACATGGCAGAGATCTGATGTGATCACAAAGCGGTGGAGGAGATAACTTCATCTATACCAGCGGCGAGAGAAATAGTTGGTCTCCTGGTAAAGAAAGTGAGTCACAAACATCCGAGTCTCTCTCACTTAGTAATCAAGCCAGAGGTGCAGAGCAGAGCTGCCGCCTGTGCCTGGAACAGGCCCAGCGACCCACCGGCATGGTAGTCACGTCACCCCAATTGGAGTAGGGGCAGAGCACACCCATGCCTGCAAGGTAGGCAGACGTACGACCGACCGGCAGAACAGGCCCAGGGGCCAGTCAGAATGGTAGACAGAACACCCCAATTGGAGGAGCATCACAGCCGCCAACCGCACCTGCAATGGAGACTTTTCCACTATACAAGAGCAATATAAATATATAGGGGGAAAATTTCAAAAACACAACAGTTTCACCAAGCAGAAAGAAACGCAAGCTGTATGAAAAGACAAGAAAAGAAAGGACCACAAGCAATGCAGGTCAACTCAACTTTAGAAGAGGTAATAGATGCAGCATATGGAATGTCAGATAAAGAATTCAGGATATACATGCTTCATGTGATCTGGAATCTCAAGGAAGATATTAGACAGCAAAAATCAGACAATGAAAGATCACTTCGACAATGAATTACATAAAAATATCCAAGTAGCAAAGATCAACTATACAGTGAGATAGAGGTTATAAAAAACAAACAAACTGAAATCTTAGAAATGCAGGAAGTAATGAACCATCTTAAAAACTCAATTGAGAATACTACCATTAGAGCAGAATACTTAGAAGATAGAACATCAGACAATGAAGACAAAGTATTTCAACTCAAAAAGAACATATACAGCTCAGCAAGACTGTTAAGAAACCATGAGCAAAAGTGCAAGAAATATGGGATAACATAAAGAGACCAAACATAAGAGTCATTGGGATACAGGAAAGTATAGAGGTCCAAACCAAAGGAGTGAGCAATCTATTCAATGAAATAATAGGAGAAAAATTCCTAGACTTGAAGAATGAGACAAAATCCCAAATCCTAAAAGTCTACAGGACGCCGAACGTGCAATATCATAAGAGATCCACACCTAGACACATGATAATGAAGATACCCAACATACAGAATAAGGAGAGAATTTTAAAAGCTACAAGAGAAAGGAAGCAGATTATAGTTAGTGGTAAACCAACCAGGATAACAACTGATCTTTCAACACAGACTCTGAAAGCTAGAAGATCCTTTAATAACATATTTCAAACACTGAAAGAAAATGGGTTCCAACCAATAATCATGTATCCAGTGAAATTAAGCTTCAGATGGAAGATGAAATTAAAACCTTCCACAATAAACAAAAGTGAAAAGAATTTGCAGCTAGAAAACCATCTCTTCAAAACATCCTCGGCAAAACATTACAGGAAGTGGAAATGGAAAATATCAATGAAAACCAACAGTGGAAGGTAGGACATTAAAGGGGGGAAAATAATCAAAGAGGAAATCAAACTATGTTTAGTAACATAAATAAACAAATATGGCTGGAAGAACAACCCATATCTAAATAATAACCAAAAATCTTAATGGCTTAAACTCACCAATTAAGAGACACAGGCTAGTAGAATGGATCACAAAACAAGAACCAACAAAATGCTGCCTACAAGGGACGCATTTTACAGGAAAAGACATACATAGACTCAAGGTGATACTTGGAAAAATTATATCACTCTTATGAACGTTGGAAACAAGCAGGAGTGTCCATACTCATATCAAATAAAATAGATTTCAAGCCAAAGTTAATCAAAAGGGATAAAGAAGGACACTACATACTACTAAAGAAAACCATACGCCAACAAGACGTAACAATCATAAATATATATGCCCCAAACAATGGTGCAGCTTTGTTCATCAAACAAACTCTTCTCAATTTCAAGAGTCTAATAGACCACAATACAGTAATCATGAGAGACATGAACACACCTCTCTCACCACTGGACAGATCTTCCAAACAAAAGTTGAATAAGAAAACTATAGAACTCAATAACACAATTAATAACCTAGACTTAATTGACATATATAGAATGTACAACCCATCATCAAGAAGTTACACTTTTTTCTCAGCAGAACATGGATCCTTCTCAAAAATACATCATATATTATGTCACAGGGCAACTCTTAGACAATAAAAAGGAGTAGAGATAATACCATGCAATTTATCTGATCATAATGGAATGAAACTAAAAATCAATGATATAAGAAGGAAGGAAAAATCATTCATCACTTGGAGAATGAACAATAGGTTTCTGAATGATCAATGGGTTATTGAAGACATCAAAGAGGAAATTAAAAAATTCTTAGAGGTAAATGATAACACAGACACAATATATCGGAATCTATGAGACACATTGAAAGCAGTTCTAAGAGGAAAATTCATTGCTTGGAGTTCATTCCTTAGAAAAAGAAAAAACCAACAAATAAATGATCTCATACGTCATCTCAAAATCTTAGAAAAACAAGAGCAAACAGCAGCAAAAGAAGTAGAAGGCAAGAAATAATTAAAATCAGAGCAGAAATTAATGAAATCGAAACAAAAGAAACAATTGAAAAAATTGACAAAACAATACATTGGTTTTTTGAAAAAATAAATAAAATCGACAGACAATTAGCCATGCTAACAAAGAGAAGAAGAGAGAGAACTCAAATTACTACCATATGAAATGAAAAAGGAAATATAACAAGAGACACTTCAGAAATACAGAAGAAAATCAGAAATTATTTTGAATTAATATACTCCAATAAAATAGAATATAGTGAAGGCATTGATAAATTTCTTAAGTCATATGATGTGCCCAGATTGAGTCAGGAGGATATAGACAACCTAAACAGTCTAATATCAATTGAGGAAATAGAAGAAACCATCAAAATACTACCAACTAAGAAAAGCCCAGGACCGGATGGGTATAGAGCATAGTTTTAAAAAACCTTTAAAGAAAAACAAAAACCAATACTTTTCAAGCTATTTCAGGAAAAATGCAAAAATCCTCAAAAAAATTCTGGCGAATCAGACACAAAATCATATATATAAAAAAAAATGTGCACCATGATCAAGTAGGATTGATTCCTGGGATGCAAGGCTGGTACAATATACAGAAATCAATAAATGTTATTCATCACATCAATAGACTTAAAAATAAGAACCATATGATCATCTCGAGAGATGCGGAAAAAGCATTCGACAAGGTACAGCATCACTTTACGTTCAAAACTCTAGAAAAACTACGGATAACAGGATCATACCTCAATATTGTAAAAGCAATCTATGCTAAGCCTCAGGCTAGCATCATTCTGAATGGAGAACAATTGAAGGCATTCCCCCTAAAATCTGGAGGAAAACAATGATGCCCTCTCTCACCCCTTCTGTTCAACATAGTTCTCGAAACACTGGCCAGAGCAATTAGAAAGGCTAAAGAAATTAAAGGCATAAAAATAGGAAGAGAAGAACTCAAATTATCGCTATTTGCAAAAGACATGATTCTATACCTAGCAGACCCAAAAGGGTCTACAAAGAAACTATTAGAGGTAATAAATGAATTCAGCAAAGTGGCAGGATATTAAATCACCACGCATAAATCAAAGGCATTTTTGTATATCAGTGACAAATCCTCTGAAATGGAAATGAGGACAATCACTCCATTCACAATATCCTCAAAAAAATAAATAAAATACTTGGGAGTCAAGCTAACAAAAGAGGTGAAAGACTTATACAATGAAAACTACAGAACCCTAAAGAGAGAAATAGAAGAAAATCTTAGAAGATGGAAAAATATACCCTGTTCATGGATAAGCATAACTAACATCATCAAAATGACAATATTACCAAAAGTTCTCTATAGGTTTAATGCAATGCCAATTAAAATCCCAAGGTCATTTCTTGTAGAAATATATAAAACAATTATGAAATTCATATGGAAAAATAAAAGACCCAGAATAGCAAAAACAGCCCTAAGCAGGAAGTGTGAATCAGGCAGTATACCGATACCAGACCTCAAACTATACTACAGATCAATAGTAACAAAAATAGCATGGTACTGGTGCCAAAACAGGTGGGTGGACCAGTGGTACAGAATAGAGGACACAGAAACCAATCCACAAAACTACAACTATCTTATATTTGATAAAGGGGTTAAAAGCATGCAATGGAGGAAGGATAGCATCTTCAACAAATGGTGCTGGGAAAATTGGAATTCCATATGTAACAAAATGAAACTGAATCCCCTCCTCTCGCCATGCACAAGAGTTACCTCAAAATAGATCTAGGAGGTTGATATCAAATCAGAGACACTGCATCTGGTAGAAGAAAACTTTTGCCACAATCTACATACTGTGGGGTCGGGCTCCAAATTTCTCAATAGGACACCCATAGCACAAGAGTTAATCACTAGAATCAACAAATGGGACTTACGCAAACTAAATAGATTTTTCTCAGCAAAAGAAACAATAAGAGAGGTAAATAGGGAGCCTACATCCTTGGAACAAATCTTTACTCCTCACACTTCAGATAGAGCCCTAATATCAAGAGTATACAAAGAACTCAAAAAAATTAAACAATAAGAAAATGAATAACCCAATCAACAAATGGGCCAAAGACCTGAACAGACACTTCTCAGAGGAGGACATACAATCAATCAATAAGTACATGAAAAAATGCTCACCATCTCTAGCAGTCAGAGAAAAGCAAAACAAACCCACCCTAAGATACCATCTCACTGCAGTAAGATTGGCAGCCATTATGAAGTCAAACGACAACATGTGCTGTCGAGGATGTGGGGAAAAGGGCACACCTGTACATTGCTGGTGGGACTGCAAATTAGTGCAGCCAATTTGGAAAGCAGTATGGAGATTTCTTGGAAAGCTGGGAATGGAAAAACCATTTGACCTATTCCCCTTCTCGGTCTATTCCCTAAACACCTAAAAAGAGCATGCTACAGAGATACTGATAAATCGATGTTCATAGCAGCACAATTCACAATGGCAAGACTGTGGAACCAACCTAGATTCCCTTCAATAGATGAATGGATTAAAAATGTGGCATTTATATAGAATGGCTTTTGACTCACAAGGTGCAGCCAGCAGACCCTTATATGTAAAGGCAAATTGTTATATGGTTTGGTTTCAGGTAAATCTTCAGAATCAGGTTGCTATGGACACGGGGGCAAACTATGAGAGATAGAAGATTGGATGGTGCATTCTCCTGCAGACCCTGACCATACACACGTAACACAACTCTCTCCAGCACTGTGTCCCAGTTGAACTCCTTGTATTTCGTGATGCAAATACCAAACTCCCAGTGCAGCAGCAAGAAACCCACGAAAAGTGGAGGATGACCAAATGGCTTGACAGTTCAAACGGGGAGACACTTAGGTTCCAGTGTCCACAGTTTACTTAGGAAGAGAGAATTCAGCACTGTGGTCTCATGTTCATTGGAAAATAAGAAACCATGTCCTCCAGGTCACATAGATGCAGACCCATCTTTGAAGGTCTCACTACAAAGGAAGCTAAAGCTCCTTACAACAAAATATATTTTAAGTGCCCAACCTCAGAGAGACTTTCTCAAGAAGTCTTTAGGCCAGCAGAGCTCCATATGTGTGGACTGTTTAACCTTTCCCTTACTTTTGGAAACTCCTTTAACACCTCCAATTTTTTGAACTACTGAGCATATTTTATTCCACATATGAATTCACAGATTTTCTAACTCTTCTCCTCTAATTGTGTTTTACTAGGGTCGAAGGTAATGACAAGGCATTGTTCTTGATGAGAGTTGGAAGATTTTTGCGTAGCATATGTTTGCGTACACATTGGATTCATTTTCCTATTTTCCATTCAAAATACTGAATCCCTGACACTAACCCATACCCTACTAGACTTTGACGATTAATCCTAATATGGTGAAGAAAAATAACCCAAAGAGTATAGAAATACAAGCAGTTCAGAGGAGGCATGGTGTATACTAGGTCTTGCCTTTTGCATGATAAAGGGTAGGTATTATAAAAATAGTCAATTTTTAATTGAAATAGTTCTACATGTATTTTTAAAGGTAACAAATATGTGACTTCCTGTCTCCTTTTCTCTGTAGCCTATTCAGCACATGTATTTTTATACGCACATATAGAATCCTACCTGGTATCACACATAATTTCTTTTGAGGATACTGACTTGGAAGATAAAAATTGTGAGAAGAGATCATTCCTCCTAAACGCTGTTGGAACTGAAAATTCAACCTATGTCAGCTTCCTAGTAGAACAACATTATACATGAATCCATGTTAAGCAAAATGAATATTTTTCGATATGTGGATTATATATATTTCATGATGAAATGCGATTGGCATATATATTGCTACTTTTTAATGTCTGTGTGTGTGTGTGTGTGTGTGTGTGTGTGACTCTCCAAGTTTTTTAAAATATGAAATATATGTGTATTATATACACTCCATAAATTCATTCATGTTCATGTATGTGGATTTCTAATCAACTTTTCAGAAGATTATTCTCAGAAATATTCCTCCACCTGGAATACATATTTGTTTCCCATTACTGAAATCTGACTTCAGTTAATGGTTCATACAAATCCTAACATTTCTACATTAACTGACCCAGTTTAACATCAATGCAAGTAGATTACTATGGGACAAGATGTCTATTTTGAACTTCATTTCTATTCAACACTGCTACATTACTATTTCTTCACGTTTAGCCCATCATAGCAGATATATTTCATCCACAAGTTCACAAATTTAGAGGCATTTGGTTCACTTTAAATCCCTTCCTGCTTTAGAACACATGTATTCATCCAGGTTTCTTGCCTGGAATTTTTTGAGACTTCTTTCCAAACACATTATTTTCGATTTCCATAATCCTTTTGAAGAAAATCTCACACACCCTTCATGATAAACCATAACCTAATATTACCATTAGATGTATAACTGGTTGGAATGAATGATTGTATATCAATATTAGATTTCCTGTATATTTTCAGATATCAATTAAATGAATTATTTAAAGTGGAACCAGTTATATTATTTATTCCCAGTATGGTCTACTCATGCATTATCTCTATATTCACAGACACAGCGTACACCTCTTTGTACCCCCAATACTAATTTATACGTCTTCTCAATATTACTCCCGGAAATGGTTGAAGAAATACTCATGTCACCTGATCTACATATACATTTTATCACAGTAATATTCTGGACAAAACTGCAAAGGTCACACTTATGATTTTACAAAGCCTAAATGGAAAGTGAACACGGATTACTAAAAACATCCATGTCCATGTTGCCTAATGCTCTCAAATGTCATTCTTTGGTGACTACATATTTGTTTCTTCCTAAGATTATATATTCAAACTCAATCCTGTTGAAAATGTCTAATCCTAACACTCACTTTGTACTTTGCCTAATTTCCTATTGTCTTCCTTGATATTTGCTTTCCTACATTTTTTCCCTAGTTCATCTTTGTGACTGACTCTTCACATGTGCTGACATTGGCATTCACTCTCTAATCGAAACCCTGTTGCTAAAGATTTTTTTTTTTCCAAATTCTATACTCACACTTCTTCCGAAAACTACCGATTATCTTCCTAATCTTACCGACTATCCCTTTTGGAGTTGATGTTCCCTTCTAAATTCAATCATCCAAGGTACAAAGTCTTATGCCATTGTATATTGATTTATCCAAGAAAACTCTACTGAAGGTAATTCAATGCTAAGTATCCCAATCAAGGGCCCAATTGCCTTCTTGGCTTCAAATCTTACCTAGATTTCTGTTTTCATACATATATTTCACCTCTATGTTCTTATAAATATAGCAGATTCCCAATATCATTATTCATCCCTCAGAATAATTCCTAACCCAAATTGAACAAGTTATTAATGCTAACCATACACTGTTCCCTCAATTTAACTTTACAGAAGAGCGGGACAGAGTTGGTCTTACAATACAGGAATATAGGGGATCTTCCACCTGCTGAGAACCTCAAAGGTCCATGCAGATATGACCCCTGGAGAAGATGTAGGCAGATCTGAAGGACCAAACAAGGCCTGTGTGGAGAGCTGTTCCTGGGTGCCTATGGTTGATATACCATTCTAACTTGTAAAAGTGTCACATGAAGTAGGGGTAGCCACCAGCACTTGTCCCCGTTGAACTCCTTGTATTTCGTTAAGCAAATACCAAACTCCCAGTGCAGCAGCAAGAAACACCACGAAAATGGAGGATGAACAAATGGCTTCACAGTCCACATGGGGAGACACTTTGCCCCCAGTGGCCACAGATTACCTACAAACAGGGAATTCAGTACTGCTGCCATATGTTCATTATTAAATAAGATACCATGTCCTCCAGGTCACATAGATGCACACCCAGCTTTGATGGTCTCACTACAAAGAAGCTATAGCTCCGGACAACAATATAAATTTAAGTGCCCAACCTCAAAGCCAGTTTCTCAAGAAGTCTTTAGGCCAGCAGAGCTCCATGTTTGGGTTGTCTTTACAATGTCCCTTACTTTGTGAAACTCCTCCACCACATCCAAGGTTGTGAACTCCTGAGAATTTCCCATTCCAGATTGGATTTATTTTCCAATTTTCACTTCTACAGTAACTGACCTAGTTTTACATCAATGCAAGTAGATTCCTATGGAATATGATGTGTATTTTGAAGTTCATTTTTATTCAACACTGTTACATTACTATTTCTTCAGTTTATGCACATAATAGGATATATATTTATTCCACAAGTTAGGAAGTTTATAGGCATTTGTTTCACTTTCAATCACTTTCTGCTTCAGAACACATGTATTCCTCCATGTTTCTTGACTGGTCTTCTCATGAGACTTCTTTCCAAACACATTATTTTCAATTTCCGTAATCACTTTTGAAACAAAACTCACACACCCTTCATTATAAACCATAACTCTAAGATTACCATTAGATGTATAACTCTTTGGAATGAATGATTGTATATCAATATAAGATTTCCTATATATTTTCAGATATCAATTCAATCCATTATTTAAGTGGAACCAGTTATATTTTTTCCCAGTATGATCTATTTATGCATTATCTCTATATTCATAGACACAGCGTACACCTCTTTGTACCCCCAATACTAATTTATTCGTCTTCACAATATTGCTCCCGGAAATGGTGGAAGAAATACTCATTTCACCTGATCTACATATACATTTTATTACAGTAATATTCTGGACACCAAATGCAAAGGTCACACTTATTATTGTACCAAAGCCTAAATGGAAAGTGAGCATGGATTACTAAAAACATCCATGTCCACATTGCCTAATTCTCTCAAATGTCAATCCTATTCCTGACTACATATGTGTTTCTTCCTAAGATTATATATTCAACCTGAACCCTTTGAAAATGTCTAATCCTATCACTTTATAGTTTGCCTGATTTTGTAATGTCTCTATTGATATCTGCTTTCCTACATATTTCCCAAGTTCATCATTGTGATTGACTCTTCACAGGTGCTGACAAACATATTCACTCTCTAACCAAAACCCTATTGCTAAAGAACTTTTGTTCCAAATACTATACTCACTCTTCTTCCTATACCTACCGATTATCTTCCTAATCCTACCGACTATCCCTGTTTGACTGGATGTTCTCTTGTACATTCAATCATCCAAGGTAGAAGATCCTATGCCATTGATTATAGATTTATTTTAGACATCTGTGCAGAAAGTAATTCAATGCTAATTATCCCGGTCAAGGTCCCAATGCCATTCTGGGCTTCGAATCTTACCTAGATTTCTGTTTTTATAATTATATTTCACCTCTATATTCTTTTAAATATTTTAGGTTCCAAATACCATCATTCATCCAGCAGAATGATTTCTAACCCAAATCAAACATGTTGTTAACCTTAACCATTCACTGTTCCATCAATCTAACTTTACGGAAGAGCAGGGATAGAGTTGGTCTTAAAACACAGGAATGTATGAGATATTTCACCTGATGAAAACCTCAAAGGTACATGCATAAATGATCCCTGAAGAAAATGAAGGCAGCTATAAAGGACCTGAGAGAGCAAAAGTCATCTTCAATGGCAAACAACCTGGTCAGGATGAAGGGTTCTGTCTGAATCAGCCTCTCTCTTCTTAATGTAGAGAAAATGGACCAAACCCAGCCTGTGTGGATAGCTGTTCCAGGGCGCCTATTATTGATATACCATTCTAACTTGTGAAAGTGTAACAGGAAGTAGGGGCAGCCTCCTTCTCATGTGACACTTGGAAGCCACTGGTAGGACAAAGTGATTGCCAAGGCAGTAACCTCATTGAGTTCCTGAAGGAAGTGACCTCACCTCACTTCCTTGGTGATTAAAATCTCTGAACTTGGGATTCAGGAAGCCAGTCACCCATAGCCAGTCTCAGTCCCAGTCCCAGTGGTCACACTTGTTTGGATTTACCAAAGACAGAGTCAGTCTTTCTTGGTAACTACTGATGTGAGGATGGCCAAATGCCAGGAAAGCTCTGAAGAGGAGCCGTTTCTGAGAAAGCAGGTACTGGCTCACCTCTGGCTCCTGACACCTTCACAGAGTTAGCCAAGGAGACCAGATCTGACACAGGTCAGGCCATTTCAGGGGAATATAGTATGTCCACCAGTCAGAGGACACTCTGGATATTCACAGACCTACTTGAGTTAAGGAGGTGCCTTTGTGGGTGTGGGTGTGAGTTTGTGGTTTTGTCTAATGTTTTGAGAATAGGTAGGAAAGGCGGTTTGCTTGGATTGGAGTGGACTGTTTCTAGTAAGTCGTTTGACAAGGCGAGTGCTTCTATGTCTGTGTTTCCCACTCTGTCCGTGGTTGTAGACATTAGAAAAGACAATGCATCAAGGATGTGTCCTGTCTAGTAGAATGCTTCCCAGCATTCTTCCTGCCCGATTTAGGAATGGACTGTGGCTCGCCTTATGCATGGGAAACACCTACTAACTTTCTAAGTTCCTGTTTTCTTCCTGAATTCCGGCAAATCTCAAGAATAGGCCCATGGTTTTGAGTCCAAGATATGTACCACCTCCAAGCTCTGTGACATGGCCATGTACTTGATAGCTGTAGGGAATGGGAACATCTTAGAAAACTCAAATAACTGTGTGACCAGTAAACTCTCAGTGGAGAGACCCTGCTTTGGTTTATTTGCATACTTATGGTTATGTTGCCCTGAATGTCAAGAAGGTCTTTGCCTCAGGCCACCCCTTTGTGAAGCCTGAAGAAAACTGTTTTCAAATGGAAATAAATGGGCATAACATGTTGCTCTTTGCTTAATTGCTTTGGAAAGGGATGTGTCCGAATCAGCCTCTTGGGCCTCTGTGAGGTTGTGGCTTAGATTCTCAGCACATGATAGATCTAAAGATAGATTCCATGTGTGCAATCAAAACCAAAATGGCAAAAAAATTAGTCATTGTGGATGAGTCTCTTGCATTCCTCTGTTAGGTTCTTTACCTCCATCAAGTGTGAATAGGAATCCTTTAGGTCAAATGAGTTCTTCAAAGCCCTGCAGAGGTGCTTGTGTTTTCTCAAGACTCCAAATCACATAAAGAATCTATACCTGAGAGTCAGTAGGCCTGAAATTGGAGAAGGAGAGAAGTATTAATGGCAGGCCTATTTGATCACTCCTGGTTCACAGGAAGGGTGTCCATGTCACCCTGACTTTAGGCAAATGAGGGGCAAGCAACATTATTTTGGACACTCTCTTGGGATGCATTCCGCATGGTAACCTCCAGCCAGAGGTTATGATGAATGTCTATATTTAAGAAGATGAGGGCCATGTGGGTGTATTTTGGTTTTAATTGTGGTCATTCTTGTGGCAGTTGGAAGAGATGACTGGATCCACCTGGGCTTGAACTCTGGTGTCATTCCCCTTAGAGACTGAGTTCTGGAACACACATCAAGGAAGAATTGCCATAAATTGTGTGGGGATTTTAAGAGGCCACACATGAGAGTCGCCCTTGGAAACTGAGATCTATGCCCACGGTGGCTTTCCACAGAGCACTGGGAATCTCAGACAGGATATCACATGATTTAATTCTGAAAGACTTGGCAGCCATATTTGATAGTCAAAACACACATGGACCTCAATTGTAGACCTCAATGGGCGTGGCTTCATGTGACCTTTTGGCCATGCTCTGGGAAGCCTTGCTGTGAGAGTTCTCCAGAGCTTTCATTGAAATGATCTTCCTCAACATTGAATAATTCCTGAATGAATTGAAATAAACAGTGCCTCCAACTTTATCCTTGAAAATTGGCTAGATAAATACCATGAAATTTTTAAAATTCCAATGACCAGGTGGCACTGAAGAACCTTTGGATGTCCTGTTGCTGATCATGAGTGTACCAGACAGTGCCTTGATTAACTGGTTTTCATGAATATGGTGTAGAACAGAGATGCCAGTAATTTGGAGCCTGTAGAATAGTGGGCCTAGAGCAGAGGTGATTAAGTGTGTGATAAAACATCTGTGGTGGGGTCATGTGGATCTGCCATTGTCTTCCAAATGGCTTGTGACTGACATGGTGCAGCCAGCAGAACATTGTATGTAAACGCATCATGTTATATGGAGAGGTTTAAGGGCAATGTTCAGAATCAGGTTGCTATGGTCACGGAGGCAACCTATGTGGTATACAAGCCCTGTTGGTGCATTCTCCTGCAGACCCTGACCCACCACATGTGACAGAACTCCCTCCAGCACTGTGGTCAAGTTTAACTCCTTGTATTTCATGAAACAAATACAAAACTCTGAGTGCAGCAGGAGACATTATAAAAAGTGGAGGATGATGAAATGGCTTCACAGTCCACATGGGGAGACACATAGACCCCAGTGGCCATAGTTTACCTACAAAGAGAGAATTCAGCACTGCTGCTTCATGTTAATTGGAAAATTATAAACCATGTGCTGAAGGTCACAGAGATGCATAAACAGATTTGATGGTCTTACTAGAAAAAAAGCTAAAGCTCCTGAAAACAACATATATTTCAATTGTCCATCTTAGAGGCTTTAGGCTGGCAAATCTTCATGTTTGTGGAGTATTTACATAGTCCCTTACTTTTGGAAACTCCTCTACCATCTCCAAGGTTGTGAAATCCGGAACAGTTTTCATTTCAGGTATGAATTCAAAGATTTTCTAACTCTTTTCCTCTAATTGTGTCTTACTTGGGGTGAAAATAATGTAAAGTTATTGTTCTAAATGAGAGTGGGAAAATTTTTGTGTAACACTAATTTGCATACACATTGATCCATTTTCCAATTTTCCATTTGAAATACTGAATCCCTGACAGTAACTCATACCCTACTATACTCTGACTACTAATCCTAATATGATGGAGAATAACACCCAAACAGAATGAAAATACAAGCAGTTCAGTGGAGACATGGTGTACAGTTGGACTTCCCTTTTGCATGATTAAGGGTAGGTGTTATAAATCTACTCAATTTTTAATTGAAATAGTCCTCCATGTGTTTTTAAAGTTCACAAATATGTTAATATGTCTCCCTTTCTCTGTAGCCTACTCAGCACATGTATTTTTATATGCACATAGAGAATCCTACCTGGTATCACACGTACATTTTCATGAGTTGGCTGAATTGGCAGATACAAATTGTGAGAAGAGATCAGTCCTCCTAAACCCTGTGGGAACTGAAAATTCAAACTATGTGTGAGCTTCCCAGTAGAACAATATTATACATAAATCCATGTTCAGTATAATAAATATTTTTGCATCTGTGGATGATGTATATTACATGATGAATTATGATTAGCATGTATTTATTGATACTTTTTAATGTATATTTGTGTTTATTTAAAATATATATATATATATATATATATATATATATATATATATATATATATATATATTTCCAGATTTCTCAAAATATGAAATATATGTGTCTTATACACACTCTGTAAATTCATTTATGTTCATGTATATGGATTTATAATCAACTTTTCAGAAGATAATTCTCATAAATATTCATCCACCTGAAATACATATTTGTTTCCCAGTACTGAAAACTAACTTCAATCAATGGTGTTTACAAATCCTAATATTTCTACAGTAACTGACCCAGTTTAACATCAATGCCAGTAGATTCCAATGGGACATGATGTCTATATTGACCTTCATTGTAATCCAACACTGGTACATTACTATTTCTTCAGTTTTTGCACATCATAGGATATGTATTTCATCCACAAGTTCACAAATATATAGGAATTTGTTTCACTTTCAAACACTTCTTGCTTCAGAATACATGTATTCCTCCATGTTACTTGATTCATCTTTTCATGAGACTTCTTTCCAAATACATTATTTTCAATTTCCATAATCAATTTCGAAGCTAAACTCACACACTCTTCATGATGAACCATAACATTAATATTAACATTAGATGTATAACTGGTTGGAATGAAAAATTGTATATCAATATAAGATTTCCTCTATATGTTCACGATTCAATTCAATCCATTATTTAAAGTTGGAACCAGTTATGTTTTTTATTCACAGTATTGTCTATTAATGCATTATCTCTATATTCATAGATACAGTGTACTCCTCTTTGTCCCTTCAATACTAATTTATACGTCTTCAAAATATTGCTCCCAGAAATGGTGGAAGAAATACTCATGTCACCTTATCTATATATAGATTTCATCACAGGAATATTCTGGACACAAAAAGCGAAGGTCACACTCATGATTGTATCAAAGCCTAAATGCCAAGGGAGCGTGGATTACTAAAAAGAACCATGTCCAGGTTGCCTAATGCTCTCAAATGTAAATCCAATTGGTGACTACATATTTGTTTCTTCCTAAGATTATATATTCAACCTCAAACATGTTGAAAATGTCTAATCCTATCACTCACTTCATACTTTTCCTGATTTTGTAATATCTTTATTGATACCTGCTTTCATACATATTTCCCCCAGTTCATCATTGTGACTGACACTTCACATATGCTGACATTTACATTCACTCTCTACCCGAAACCCTATTGCTACAGAACTTTTGGTGCAAATCCTATACTCACTCTTCTTTCTAAACCTACTGACTATCTTCCTAATGCTACTGACTATAGTTTTTTGACTCGATGTTCTCTTCGACAATCAATTATCCAAGGTATAAGGTCCTATGCCATTGTATATCAATTTATCTGAGACACATGTGCAGAACATAATTCAAACCTAAGTATCCCACTCAAGGGCCCAGTTCCCTTCTGGCTTCCAATCTTACCTAGATTTCTGTTTTTATACTTATATTTTACCTATATATTTTTGTAAATATCACAGGCTCCCAATACCATTATTCATCCGGCAGAAAGATTCCTAACGCAAATCAAACATGTTATTAACCCTAAACATACACTTTTCCCTCAATCTAACTTTTCAGAAGAGGAGGGACAGAGTTGGTCTTACAATACAGGAATGTAGGGGATCTTCCACCTGCTGAGGACATCAAAGGTATATGCAGAAATGATCCCCTGAGATGATGAAGGAAGCTATGAAGGACCTGAGAGAGCAAAAGACATCTTCCATGGCAAACTATCTGGTCAGGATGAAGGGATGTGTCTCAATCAGCCTCTACCTTCTTAATGTAGAGAAGATGGACCAAACCAGGCCTGTGTGGAGAGCTGTTCCCAGGTACCTATGGTTGGTATACCATTCTAACTGTGAAAGTGTGACAGGAAGTAGGGACAGCCTCCATCTCATGGGACTTTTAGATGTAACTTTTAGGACAAAGTGGTTGCAAAGTCAGTGACCTCATTCAGTTCCTTAAGGAAATGACCTCACCTCACTGCCTTGGTGATGGAACTCTCTGGACGTTTGATCCTGGAAGACAGGCACCAAGAGCCAGTCACAGTCCCAGTCCCAGTGGTCTCACTTGTTTTGATTTATCAAGAACAGAGTCAGTCTTTCTTAGTACCTACTGATGTGACGATGGCCAAATGACAGGAAAGCTCTGAAGAGGAGCTTTTCCTGGGAAATCAGGTAGTGGCTCACCCATGGCTCCTAACAACTTCAAAGTGTTGGCCAAGGAGACTAGATCTGATACAGGACAGGCCATTTTGGGGGAACATACAATGGCCCACCATTCCGAGGACACTCTGGATAGTCACAGACTTACTTGAGCAAAGGAGGTGCCTTTGAGTGTGTGTGTGTGGGTTTGTGGTTTTGTCTCATGTTCTGAGAATAGGAAGGAAAGGCTCTTTGTTTGGATTGGTGTGGACTGTTACCAGTAAGTCGTTTGACAAGGCGAGTGCTTCTATGTCTGTGCATCCCACTCTGTCCGTGGTTGTAGACATTAGAAAAGAGAATGCATCAATGGATGTGTCCTGTCTAGTAGAAAGCTTCCAAACATTCATCCTGCCCAATTTACAAATGGACTGCAGCTTGTCTTATTGAAGGGCAACATCTGCTCTCTTACTAAGTTTCTGTTTTCTTCCTGAATTCTGGAAACTCTCCAGAATAGCCTCATGGTTTTGTGTCCAAGATATGTACCACCTCCAAGCTCTGTGATATGGTGATGTACTGGATAGCTGAAGGGAATGGCGAGCATCTAATAAAACTCAGATATCAGTGGGACCAGGAAAGTCTCAGTGGAGAAACCCTTCTTTCGGGCTTTTGCTTACCTATTGTTCTGCTGCCCTGAATTTCAGGAAGGTTTTTACCTCAGGACACTCATTTGTGAAGCCTGAAGAAAACAGTTTTCAAATGGAAATGAATGGGCATCACCTGTGGCTCTTTGCTTAATTTCATTGGAAATGGATGTTTCTGAAACAGCCTCTTGGCCCTGTGTGAGGCTGTGGTTAGATACTCAGCACCTTATACATCCCACGTGTTCATCCAAAACCAAAATGGCCAAAAGAGCAGTCCTTGTGGATGAAGTCTCTCCCTACCTCTGTAAGGTTCCTGACCTCTATCAAGTGAGAATAGGGTGCCTTTGGGTCAAATGAGTTCTTCAAAGCCCTTCAGAGGCTAGCCCATAGGTGATTCCAATGATTCCAATTCACATGAAGATTCTAAACCCCACAGTCAGTAGTCCTCAAATTGGAGAAGCAGAGCAGTATTAACGGCAGGCCTATTTGATCAGTCATGGTTCACAGAAAGGTGTTCAGGCCACCCCAACTTTAAGCAAATGAGGGGCAAGGGAGCTTATTTTGGACACTGTCTTGGGCTGTGACCCTCATGGAAACCTCCATCCAGAGGTTAAAATGAGTGTCTATATGGAAGAAGATGATGGCCATGTGGAAGTGTTCTGGTTTTAATTGTGGTTATTAGTGTGGTTGTTGAAAAATATGACTGGCTCCACCTGGTCTTGAACTCTGGTGTGATTCCCCTTAGAGACTGAGTTCTGGAACTGATCTCAGAGAAGTATTGCCATGAGTTTTGTTGGGATTTTAGAAGGCTATGCATGAGAGTCACCCTTGGAAACTGAGATCTGTGCCCAGGAAGGCTTTCCACAGAGCACAGGGAATCTCAGCCAGGTTATCACATAATTTTTTTCTGAAAGAATTAGCAGCCATAGTTGAGAGGCAAAACAGGCAAGGATTTTACATTGTAGACCTCAATGGGCCTGGCTTCATGTGACCATTTGGCAACACTTTGGGAAGCATTGCCTGTGAGAGTTATCCAGAGCGTTCATTGAAATGGGCTTCCTCACCATTTAATGGTTACTGAATTAAATGAAACCCTCAGTGCCTACAACTTCATCCTTGAAAAATGGGCTCGATAAATACCATGAAATTTTTGAAATTCCCATGACCAGGTGGCACTGGAAAACCATTGGAGATCCTGTTGCTGATCATGAGTGTACCAGAAAGTGCCTTGATTGACAGGGTTTCACAAAAAAATTGTGTAGAACAGAGATGCCAGTAAGTTGGAACCTGCTGAGTAGTGGGCCTAAAGCAAAGGTGGGTAGGTGTGAGATAAAACATCTCTGGTGGATTCATGTGGATCGGCCGTTGGCTTTCAAATGGCTTGTGACTGACATGATGCAGCCAGCAGACCCTTATATGAAAAGGCATCTTGTTATATGGATAGGTTTCTGGGCAATGTTCAGAATCAGGTTGATATGGTCAAGGGGGCAAGCTATGTTGGACATAAGCCTGGTTGGTGCATTCTCCTACAGACTCTGTCCCACCACACGTGACAGAACTCCCTCCAGCACTGTGTCCCAGTTGAACTCCTTGTATTTCATGAAGCAAATACCAAACTCCCAGTGCAGCAGCAAGAATCACCACGAAAAGTAGAGTATGACCAAATGGCTTCACAGTCCACACGAAAAGACACTTATCCCCCAGTTGCCACAGTTTACCTACAAAGTGAGAATTCAGCACTGCTGCCTCATTTTCATTGGAAAATAAGATACCATGTCCTCCAGGTCACATAGATGTTGACCCAGTTTTGATGCTCTCACTACATAGGATGCTAAAGCTACCGACAACAACATACATTTCAAGTGTCCCAACTCAGAGGCAGTATCTCAAGAAGTCTTTAGGCCTGCAGAGCTCCATGTTTGTGGAGTGTTTACCTTGTCTTTTATTTTTGGAAAGTCATCTACCACCTCCAAGGTTGTGAACTCCTGAGCATATTCCATTCCGGGTATGTATTCACAGATTTTCTAACTCTTATCCTCTAATTGTGTATTTCTTCCAGCGAGGGTAATATCAAGGGATTGTTCTTAATGTGAGTGGGAAGATTTTTGTGTAGCACATATTTGCAAACACATTGGGTTTACTTTCCTATTTTCCATTCGAAATACTGAATCTCTGACACTAACCCATACCCTACTAGACTCTGACTACTAATCCTTATATGATGGAGAATAGTAACCCAAACAGAATACAAATACCAGCAATTCAGAGAAGGCATGATACGTAGTTGGACATCCCTTTTGGATTATATTGTGTAGGAGTTAAAATATATATTTAATGTTTATTGACATAGTTCTCCATGTGTTTTTAAAAATTAACAAATATGTGAATTCCTCTCTCCCTTTTCTGTAGCCTATTAAGCACATGTATTTTTATATGCACAAATAGAATCCTACCTGGTATCACATGTACATTCTTCTGAGGTGGCTGACATGGCAGATAAAAATTGTGAGAAGAGATCACTCCTCCTAACCTCTGTTGGAACCGAAAATTTAACCTATGGGTGAGCTTCCTAGTTGACCAACATTATGCATAAATCCATTTTCAGTAAAATGTATATTTTTGGATAAGTGGATGTTATATATTTAATGATGAATTTCGATTGGCATATATATTGCTACTTTTTAATGTCTCTGTGTGTGTGTGTTTGTGTGTGTGTGTGTGTGTGTGTGTGTATATATATATATATATATATATATATATATATATATATATATATACTCTGCAGATTTTTCAAAATATGAAATATATGTGTCTTATTATACACTTCCTAAAATCATTTATATTCATGTATGAGGATTTATAATGAACTTTTCACAAGATTATTCTCAGAAATATTCATCCACCTGAAATACATATTTGTTTCCTAATACTGAAAACTAACTTCAGTGAATGGTGCATACAAATCATAATATTTTGACATTGCAAGAGGGCCGTGAATAGAGAGCATCATACCCATTGTACCGCGCCACTGCGCAGGTGACTAACGACTAAGAACGACAAAAAACTATCTTGTTAGGAACTTACAGCAAAATGGGGGTGCACTGAAACCTAGAAGAAGGATTTCTAGCACTGAGGTCCGGTAAATGAGTCCCAAACATGAGCCAACTCTGCGACCGGAGATCCTGTCTGACTGATCTGCGCGACCCGTCCAGTGGCTACAGACAGCAGGGCACCACCGAGATGCGATCAATAATCACGGAGAAACGTTGATGCAGATTCTGTGGAATTCTGGCAGTAGAGTCCCCACTGAGCCCTGGGCTGAGTTCAGGGTTTCAGATGGGGAAGGAAGTGGTACAGTTCTAACCCCCACAATAGAAACTCCACGAAGGAAACCAACGGCCACCATCTTGGTGAGCTGAAGTAACGACAGCCACTCCCCTACAGATTGCAACAATAAAACAGGTGCTGTTACTCAGCTCATTTCCCATACTTCGGGGAATTTGCATCAAATCTCTCCTAGGCTTTCTGGGGGAGAGATTATCAGAGCGAGCCTGCATAAAGACAGGGGAAAACTAGAGGCACCTGACTTTCAACTCCCCCTCCCATCAGTGGTGAAAAAACCTGTCTAGCCAGCGCTGAGAGAGGGGCAAGCGGAAAAAAAAAATCAAAACAATAGAGTGCCGGGGTTCCCAATAGCCAACTGTGCAATCAGAGATCCGGGCTGATTGAATCATGCAGCCAGGCCTGCTGTTACAGATGGCGGGGCACCACCGAGAAGTGACCTGAAGCAGGGAGAAATGTTGCTGCGGATTCTGTGGAATCCTGCCGGCTGAGCTCCCACTGATCCCCGGGGTGAGTTTGGGAATTCAGACAGGGAAGAAAGTGGTATAGTGCTATCCCCCACAAAAGAAACTCCACCAAGGAAACCAGCGGCCACCATCTTTGAGATCTGAAGTAACCACCGCCCCTCTCCAATAGATTGCAACAATAAAACAGATGTGTGTTACTCAGCTCATCTCTCATACAGCGGGGAATTCGCATAAAATGTCTCCTAGGCTTTCCGGGGGAGGGTTAATCACAGCAAGCCTGCATAAAGACGCAAGAAAAACTAGAGACACCTGACTTTCGACTCCCCCTACCATCAGTGGCAATAACAAAACGTGTATAGCCAGTGCTGGGGGAGGGGCAAGCAGAAAAAATCAAAACAATAGAGTGTCTGGGTTCCCAAAAGACACCCTCCACACCCAACAAACGGCAGGCACAGAGTACAGTTTGAACTGCCGAGAGGCATCACTCAGGGGAAATCTGGTCTAGAAAAAGAAACCAGGACAAGCAGGAGAAACCAAAGGACTAGAAGACAGGCCCTTGTGACTGGGCGGCTGGAGACCGCAGGCCCGCACGTGACATTCCACCCACTGCCTGAGTGACTGGGGGGCTGAGGAATGCCCGCCCGCCGGCAACCGAGCGTGAGACTGCGTGGCTAGAGATTGCCAACCCAACGGCGACAGCCCACCTGCTGCCCGCGTGACTGGGCGGCTGGAGACCGCCTGCCCGCTGGCGACCAACCGCGCAATTGGGCGGCTGGAGACCACCCGCCTGCCAGTGACCCATAGCTGAAACAAACCAGAGACAGTCAAGTCCCACCCCCCAATTCGGACACCTCGGCAAGGAGCCTGGGGCCCGCCAAAGCAGAGAGGTGACATCACTGGAGCTCGGCCTTCGGAATTACTTCCAAGCGGAATCCACTTTAGCAGGCATAGTTTACCAACACAAAGGAGAGACAACAGAGATATACAACACCAAAACAAATCTAAAGAATAAAGCAGAAACACAGCAATCAAATAGAGCTGGAAAGTAACGTGAACATCATGAAAAAACAAGGGCAAAAAAGGAGTACAAACAATGCAGGACAACTTAATTCTACAGGAGGACCTTGAAGCATCAGAAACAGGGATAGGGAAAGAACTCAAGGCATACCGAACTCAGATGGAAAGGAATATTAGAGAAGACATGAGGCAGCAAGTCCAAGCAATAAAAGTATATTTTGAAAATGAATTAAACAAACAAATTCAAATGGCAAAGAATGAGCATTACCAGGAGATAGAGATCTTAAAAAAAATATTAAACAGTAATCCTAGAAATGCAGGAAAATATAAACCAAATTAAAAACTCAAACGAGAATATTACAAATAGACTACATCAAGTAGAAGTCAGAACATCAGATAATGAAGACAAAGTTTATCAACTTGAAAAGAATTGAGTAAACACAGAAAAGATGCTTAAATCCCACCAGGAATTTATTCAAAAGATATGGGATGTCATAAAAAAACAAAAAACAAATTTAAGAGTCATCAGGATCGAAGAAGGCATAGAGATTCAAACCAAAGGAATGGACAACATATTAAATGAAATAATTCTATAAAACTTCCCAGAGATGAATGATGGATTGGATTGCCCATTCCTGGAAGCCTACAGGACCCCAAACATTCAAAACCAAAATAGACCAACTCCAAGACATATAATTATGAAGATAGCCAACATACAGAACAAGGAGAGAATATTAAAAGCTACAAGAGAAAGGAGGCAGATTACATTCAGGGGTAAACCAATTAGGTTAACAACTGATTTTTCATCACATTCTTTGAAAGTGAGAAGATCCTGGAACAATGTAATTCAAATGCTGGAAAAAAAAAGAATTCCAACCAAGAATACCATATAAAGCAAAGTTAAGCTTCAGATTTGACAATGAAATTAAAGTCTTTCACGATAAACAAAAGCTAAAACAATTCTCAGCCAGAAAACCAGCACTGCAAAGCATTTTGTGCAAAATACTACAAGAAGAAGAGTTAAAAAATAGTGCCCAAAACTAACAGTGGGAAGTATCTCAGTAAAGCAGGAGGAAAGTAACCAAAAAAGTAAAAACTATCCAAACTAAAATATAATAAATAAATAAACATGACTGGAAGTACAAATCATATTTCAATTGTAACCTTAAATGTTAATGGCCTAATTTCACCAATCAAGAGACATGTGCTAGTGACCTGGATCAAAAAAACAAATCCAACAATATTCTGCGTTCAGAAGACTCATATGATAGGAAAAGACATACACAGGCTGAAGGTAAAAGGTTGGGAAAAATCATAACACTCACACGGCCCTCGGAAGCAAGAAGGATTTGCCATACTCATATGGAATAAAATCAACTTCAAACCTAAGTTAATCAAAAGGGATAAAGAATGACACTATATTCTGTTAAAAGGAATCATCCACCAACAAGAAAAAAACAATTATCAATTTGTATGCACCAAGCAATGGAGGTGCAACGTTCATAAAACAAACTCTCCTCAAGTTCAAGAGTCAAATAGACTACAACACAATAATTATGGGTGACTTCAACATACCACTCTCGGCATTAGAGAGATCCTCTAGACAAAAACTGAATAAAGAAACTATAGAACTCAACAGCACAATCAATAACCTAGACTTAACCGACATATATAGAATATATCAACCATCATCAAGTGGATACATGTTCTTCTCAGCAGCACATGGATACTACTCAGAGATACACCATATATTATGCCATAGGGCAATTCTTAGTAAATATAAAGGCATGGAGATTATACCGTGCACCATATATGATCATAATGGAATGAAACTGGAAATCAATGAGAAAAGAAAGAAGGAAAAATCCTACATCACATGGAAAATGAACAACATGCTACTGAATGATCAATGGGTTACAGAAGACATAAAGAAGGAGATAAAAAAATTCTTAGAGACAAATGACAATACAGACACAACATACCGGAATCTATGAGACACAATGAAAGCAGTTTTAAGAGGGAAATTCATTTCTTGGAGTTCTTTCCTCAAAAAAAGAAAAATACAACAAATAAATGAACTTAAACTACACCTCAAAAACCTAGAAAAGGAAGAGCAAAACAGCAGCAAATGTAGTAGAATACAAGAAATAATTAAATTTAGAGCAGAAATCAATGAAATTGAAACAAAAAAAAAAGTTGAAAAAATTGATAAAACTAAAAGTTGGTTCTTTGAAAAAATAAATAAGATCGACAGGCCCTTAGCCATGCTAAGGAAAAGAAGAAGAAAGAGAATTCAAATTACTAACATATGGGATGAAAAAGGCAATATCACAACAGACACTACAGAAATACAGAAGATAATTAGAAAGTATTTTGAAACACTATATTCCAACAAAATAGAATATTGTGAAGATATTGATAAATTTCTTAAGTCATACGATCTGCCCAGATTGAGTCAGGAAGACACAAACAATTTAAACAGGCCAATAACAAAGGAAGAAATAGAAGAGGCAATCAAAAGACTACCAACCAAAAAAAAGCCCTGGACCAGATGGGTATACAGCGGATTTCTACAAAACCTTCAAAGAAGAATTAAAACCAATATTTTTTCAAGCTTTTTCAAGAAATAGAAAAAGAAGGAGCTCTTCCAAATTCATTCTATGAGGCCAACATCACCCTGATCCCGAAACCAGACAAAGACACTTCAAAGAAAGAATACTACAGACCAATATCTCTAATGAACTTGGATGCAAAAATTCTCAATAAAATCCTGACGAATCAAATACAAAAGCATATCAAAATAATTGTGCACCATCATCAAGAAGGATTCATCCCCGTGATGCAAGGATGGTTCAATATACGAAAATCAATAAATGCCATTCACCACATCAATAGAATTAAAGAAAAGAACCATATGATCATCTCGATAGATGCAGAAAAAGCACTTGACAAAGTTCTGCATCCCTTTATGTTCAAAACACTATAAATACTAGGGATAACAGGAACTTACCTCAAAATTGTAAAAGCTATATATGCTAAACCTCAGGCTAGCATCATCCTAAATGGAGAAAAACTGAAGGCATTCCTTCTAAAATCTGGAACAAGACAGGGATGCCCTTTATCACCACTTCTATTCAATTTAGTTTTGAAATACTAGCCAGAGCAAATAAACAGACCAAAGAAATTAAAGGCATAAAAATAGGAAAAGAAGAATTTAAAGTATCACTATTTGCAGATGACATGATAATATATTTAACAGACACAAAAAGGTCTACAAAGAAATGGCTAGAGTTAATTAATGAATTCAGAAATGTGGCAGGATATATAATTAACACGCATAAATCAAAGGCATTCCTGTATAACAGCAACAAAACTTCTGAAATGGAAATGAGGAAAACCACTCTATTCACAATATCCTCAAATAAAATAAGATACTTTGGAATCAACCTAACAAAAGAGGTGAAAGATTTATATAATGAAAACTACAGAACTCTAAAGAGAGAGATAGAAGAAGATCTCAGAAGATGGAAACATGTGCCCTGTTCATGAATAGGCAGATCTAACAACATAAAAATGGCAATATTACACAAAGTTCTCTACAGGTTTAATGCAATGCCAATCAAAATCCCAACGGCATTTCTTGTAGAAATAGATAAATCAATCATGAAATTCATATGGAAAAACAAAAGACCCAGAATAGCAAAAGCAACTCTAAGCAGGAAGTGTGAATCTGGAGGTATAGCGATTCCAGAGTTCAAACTGTACTACAAAGCAATAGTAACAAAAACAGCATGGTACTAGTACCGAAAAAAGCAGGTGGACCAGTGGTACAGAAGAGAGGACACAGAAACCAATCCACAAAATTACAACTTTCTTATATTTGATAAAGGGGCTAAAAGCATGCAATGGAGGAAGGGTAGCATCTTCAACAAATGGTGCTGGGAAAATTGGAAATCCATATGCAACAAAATGAAACTGAATTCCCTTCTCTCGCCATGCACAAAATTTAACTCAAAATGGATCAAGGATCTAGATATAAAATCAGAGACACTGCATTTCATAGAAGAAAAATTGGCTACGATCTACATACTGTGGGGTCGGGCTCCAAATTTCTTAATAGGACGCGCATAGCCCAAGAGTTATTAACAAGAATAAAAAAATGAGACTTACTTAAACTAAAAAGTTTTTTTTTCTCTGCCAGAGAAACAATAAGAGAGGTAAATAGAGAGCCTACATCCTGGGAACAAATTTTTACCCCTCACACTTCAGATAGAGCCCTAATATCCTGAATATACAAAGAATTCAAAAAAAAACTATCAATAAGATAACAAATAACCTAATCAACAAATGGGGCAAGGACCTGAAATGACACTTCACCGAGGAGGACATACAATCAATCAACAAGTACATGAAAAAATGCTCACCACATCTAGCAGTCAGAGAAATGCAAATCAAACCCACCCTAAGATACCATCTCACTCCAGTATGATTGGCAGCCATTATGAAGTCAAACAACAAGTGTTTACGAGGATGTGGGGAAAAGGGGACACTTGTACACTGCTGGTGGGACTGCAAATTGGTGAGGCCAACATGGAAAGCAGTATGGGAATTCCTGGGAAAGCTAGGAATGGATCCACCATTTGAACCAGCTATCGCCCTTCTCGGACTATTCCCTGAGGATCTTAAAAGAGTGTACTAAAGGGATACTGCCACATCAATGATCATAGTGGCACAATTCACAATAGCTAGACTGTGGAACCAACCTAGATGCAATTCAATAGATGAATGGATAAAAAAAATTGTGGCATCTATACACGATGGATGCAGCACTAAAAAATGACAAAATCATAGAATTTGCAGGGAAATGGATGGCATTAAAGCAGATTATGCTAAGAGAAGCTAGCCAATCCTTAAAAAAATGGCAAATGTCTTCTTTGATAAAAAGAGAGTAACTAAGAATAGAACAGTGAGGAAAAGCATGAGGAAAAGATTAATATTAAACAAAGATGAGTGGGAGAGAGAAAGGGAGAGAGAAGGGAAAGCATATGGAAATGGTAGTAGACCCTCATTGTTACATAAAATTACATATAAGACGTTGTGAGGGGAAAGGCGGGAACAAGAGAGAGAAGTGAAGAATAGCAGATGAGGAAGAGAGGGAAGATAGGATGGGAGGGGAGGGGGGATAGTAGGGGATAATAAAGGTAGCAGAGGACAACAGTCACTAATATGACATTATGTAAAAATGTGAATGTGTAACTGACGTGATTCTGCAATTCGTATTTGGGGAAAATTGGGAGTTCATAACCCATTTGAGTCAAATGTATGAAAGATGATATATCATGAGCTTTGTAATGTTTTGAAAAACCAATAAAAATAAATAAACAAAGGTTTAAAATTGAGTGGGAAGAAATCAGCTAAAAAAGAGTTGAGATGCATTCATTTTGATAAGCAGAAAGTTTGTTTTGTGTAGTTGTAAATATCACAAATTTATTTTACCAGAAAACTGGCTTTTAAAAATGAACATATATTGAGATTAAAGGATAATCCACCTACCTTCATGAAAAATTCATATCATTTCCTATATTTTTCATATTTCATTTTTTTCGTGAATATTTTGTCATGGACCAGGTCTAGTCTTAGGCTACCTCTTCTGACAAGTTCGTACAATGTGTTGGATTGTTCTTTTCATCTTTTATTTGATAGTTTCTAGCTGATAATGTGTATTTTTCCTTATCTTTATTTGGAAATACATACCCAACTACATCTTTGCATTTTATGTTTTACTGGGGAAGAAACTCATCAAAAGCTCTTTATTATATGTATCAACAATCAAACATTTAGAGCATGCGATTATTCTTAATTTTGCATGAAAATATCTTTGTACCATTTTTCTTATAATGATGTAGAATTATTAATACTGTCCCTACTGTAATAAGTAACTACTTACAAGAAGAATTAAACAATTGACTTTATATCAATCATGAATATGAAAATTAATAATATAAGTATTTGGCAATAAATATGCAATTGATAGAAATTAAAATCACGAGAAAGCCATTTAAAATGTCAGTGCATATGGTCCTTAAATAATAGGTTGTTCAAATGAAATTTCTCTAATTCATAAGAGTAAATATGCCATATTACAGCTTAATGTAATATAAAAACTTAAATGATAAGTATTGATAAATAAGAATGATACCTGTTTACTTAAATATGTTTATTTGATTTTCACTGTAAGATGTTAATTCTGGAAGACTTGAAAATTAAAAAAGACTTGGTCTATATTATTTCTAACTGGCTAATCAAAGTATTTTTAAATATATATGTATATATATAACATATGTAATACATATGCATGAATATAGATACATATGTATAATAAATGTATTGTAATATATCTATAGGTTATTATAATTATTAAATTTTCTTTTTTCTTCAAGAAAAAAGAATGACTATAAAAAACATTCTTAAATGTAAATTTCATAGCATATTACTGTTTGTAATGACATGAGAGAAAAACTCCTATGGAGGGAAAATGAAAAAGGAAGAGAGAGAAGGGGGAAAATGAGGAAGAAAGTGAGTAAAGAAGAGGGAGAGAAGTGTTTGATTATAAGATAAAAGTGGAGGGTCTGGGTGTCTGGCTCAGTGGTAACATGCTTGGCTAGCATGTGTGAGGAACTGGGTTATATTCTCATCACTACATATAAATAAATAAAATGAGGTCGATCAACAACTGAAAAAATTAAAATAAAAGTAGAAATATTACCAAAATTCCAAATTTTTATGAATGCTAAATAAAAAAATTGCTGCATAGCCTTATGTAATTTCTAGACTCCCAAAAATAGTCATTTAATGATAGATTACTAGTGCGATAACTAAAAATCCATTGCTCTTTCCTCGACATTCTGTGGCATGCTAGTGCTTAAATAAATTGTATTATAATACCAAAAAAATTCTAATATTTCTACAGTAACTGACCCAGTTTAACATAAATGCAAGAAGATTCCCATGGGATATAATTGTATTTTGACGTTCATTTTTATTCAACACTGGTACATTACTATTTCTCCAGTTTATGCACATCATAATATGTATATTTCATTCACAATTTAGCAAATTTATACGCATTTGTTTTACTTTCAATCACTTCCTGCTTCAGAACACATGTATTCCTCCACGTTTCTTGACTGCTCCTTTCATGAGACTTTTTCCAAAGACATTATTTTTGATTTCCATTATCATTTTTGAAGCAAAACTCACACACCCGTCATGATAAACCATAACCCTAATATTACCATTAGATGTAAAACTGGTGGGAATGAATGATTGTATATCGATATAAGATTTCTTGCATACTTTCAAATATCAATTCAATCCATTATTTAAAGTGGAACCAGTTATATTATTTAATCACAGTATGGTCTATTCATGCATTATCTCTATGTTGATAGACACAGTGTACACCTCTGTGTACCCCCAATAATAATTTGTATATCTTCAAAAATTTTGCTCCCAGAAATGGTGGAAGAAATACTCATGTCAACTGATCTACATATACATTTTATCACAGTAATATTCTGGACACAAAATGCAAAGGTCACACTTAGGATTGTCCCAAAGCCTAAATGGAAAGTGAACATGGATTACTAAAAACATCCATGTCTTGGATGCCTAATTTTCTCAAATGTCAATCCTATTGGTGAGTACATATTTGTTTCTTCCCAAGATTATATATTCAACCTCAACCATGTTGAAAATGTCTAATCCTATCACTCACTTTATATTTTGTCTAATTTCCTAATGTCTCTATTGATATCTCTTTTCCTACATATTTTCCCCAGTTCATCATAGTGACTGATTCTTCACATGTGCTGACATTTACATTCACTCTTTATCCGAAACCCTATTGCTAAAGAACTTTTTGTCCAAATACTATACTCACTCTTTTTTCTAAACCTACAGACTATTTACCTAATCTTATGACTATCCCTTTTTGACTGGATGATCTCTTCAACAATCAATCATCCAAGGTACAAGGTCCTATACCATTGTATATTGATTTATCTGAGACATCTGTGCAGAACATACTTCAAAGCTAAGTATCCCAATCACGGGCCCAATGCCTTTCTGGTCTTCAAATCTTACCTAGATTTCAGTTTTCATAATTATATTTTACCTGTATATTCTTATATATATTGCAGGTTCCCAATACCATTATTCATCCAGCAGAATGATTCCTAACACAAATCGAACATGTTATTAATCCTAACTATACACTTTTCGCTCAATCCAACTTTACAGAAGAGCAGGGACAGAGTTGGTCTTACAATACAGGGGTGTAGGGGATCTTCCACCTGTTGACAACCTCAAATTTCCATGCAGATATGATCCCTGGAGAAGATGCAGGCAGCTATGAAAGGCCTGAGAGAGCAAAAGTCATCTTCCATGGCAAACAACTCGGTCAGGTTGAAAGCATGTGTCTGAATCATCCTCTCTTTTCTTAATGTACGGAAGATTGACCAAACTAGGCCTGTGTGGAGAGCTGTTCCCAGGTGCCTATGGTTTCTATACCATTCGAACTTGTGAAAGTGTCACAGGAAGTAGGGGCATCCTCCATATTATGAGACCCTGGGAAGCAAATTTTAGGAAAAAGTGGTTGCAAAGGCAGTGACCACATTCAGTTCCTGAAGGAAGTGACCTCACCTCACATCCTTGTTGATGGAACTCTCCGAATTTGGGTACCAGGAAGCCAGGAATCCAGACCCAGTCCAAGCTCCAGTCACAGTGGTCTCACTTGTTTGGATTTACCAAGGACAGAGTCAGTCTTTTGTGGTACCTAGTGATGTGAGGATGGCCAAATTCCAGGAAAGTTCTGAAGACGGGTCCTTCCGGAGAAAGAAGGTAGAGGCTCACTGCTGTCTCCTGACCACTTCACAGAGTTGACCCAGGAGACCAGATCTGAGACAGGACTGGCCATTTCTGGGGAACATAGTATGGCCCTCCAGTCAGAGGACACTCTGGATAGTTTCAGACCTACTTGGGGGAAGGAGGTGACTTTGTGGGTGTTTGAGTGGGACTGTGGTTTTTTCTCATGTTCTGAGAAAGGTTAGGAAAGGGGGTTTGTTTGGTTTGGAGTGAACTGTTTCTAGTTAGTCCTTTGACAAGGCGAGTGTTTCTATGTCTGTGTATCCCACTGTGTCCATGGTTGTAGACATTAGAAAAGAGAATGCCTCAATGGGTATGTTCTGTCAAAGAGAAAACTTCCAAGCATTCATCCTGCCCATTTTATAAATGGACTGTGGCTTGCCTTATCATTGGGCAACACCTACTATTTTCTTACGTTCCTGTATCCTTCCTGAATTCTGGCCACTCTCCAAAATAGGCTCATGGTTTTTTGTACAAGATATGTACCACTTCCAAGCTCTGTGACATGGCCATGTACTGGATAGCTGAAGGGAATGGCAAGCATCTCAGAAAACTCTGATATCAGTGTGACCAGTAAAGTCTCAGTGGAGAAACCCTGCTTTGGGCCTTTTGATTACCTATTGTTATGTTGCCCTGAATATCAGGAATGTCTTTTCCTCAGGCTACTCCTTCCTGAAGCCTGAAGAAAACACTTTTCACATGGAAATGAATGGGCATTGCCTTTGTGTTTTACAATAAAACCTTCACAGAGATTAGGCTCTACTTAACTTAAAAATACTTTTAAATTGTATCTAAGTGTAAAAAGTAACATGTAACTGTACATATCTTTTTGATAACAAGTCCAATTATACAACACAAATGATACACATAAATCTCCAACATGTTTTTATTTTAAGCCTAGAATTACCATACAACCTTAGAACACCAGCATGATACAATGCTCTTTTGAAGCTTCTACCTTACACACTTGTATACCTGGAAGATATGAACACATTAACACCACAATTACATTGATGTTTTTGATTAACCAAGTTTAGCTTTTTAAAGAAATAACCTGGCATAATTTTATAAAAACAGTATTGTTTAACCAGCTGTTTAATTTTTTAAGATTACTTACTCAAAACTTACATATATAACCAACTTACACAAACCTTTTTATTATTTACTTAAACCATTTTAATTACTTAATCATATAGACTCTCTTATCGAGAAACACATTTTCCCTCTATTAAATCTATATCTAGAAACTTTTAGTTTCTCTTTTCCATCTGTGAACCTCTTTCTGTTCACATTTTGAAACAATACTTATAAATTTCTGAATTTAAGCAGATTATTTTGTAGACATCAACATTTTATTAGGGCCTGTTTGTACACCTAGAAAACTTATAGGCCTAATTCTAAAGACATCTTTATTTTTATCTGTTTACCCAATTTGAATTGAACCATTTGAATCACGTGAATCCAAGATATTTATATCAATTTTTAAATATTTTATGAGCGCTCCTCATCTGTCAATTGTCATATCACTGCATGATATATGGACATACACACATACAGACATACCAACATACAACACGTAACACAAGTGTAACACATAACACAATAGTGAAGGCCTTGTAGCTTTTTCAGGTGAAATATCCATTGCAATGTTCAAAAACTCCACAGTTGATCAAAAATAGAACTGATCAGAAAACATTAACCCATCTGCAGGATCAAGATCATGAGCTCAAAAAATAAAAAATACAGAATCTAAGAAAAAGCAAGAGTGCCAAAAAAGATGACTGGCCAGTAATTAGTAAATACCATATAATGTACTTTTTGTTTGGATCTAGTTTGAGTTCAGGTAAAAAGACACTTTTACTCCTTTTTATCTGTCTCCTGCTGAGTGCTGCAGGATTCTTTTATTTGCATATCAACTTAAGTCCTGGCTGAGGACTTGAAAACTGTAAAGGCTGGAGTTCTGAGCAGAAACCTCATGCCTAAGGCATTTTAGCTATAAGTCATAATTTCCAGGTTTGAATGTTGAAAATTATGATGCAAGTTTAAGATGTAATTCTCAAAATTTTATATCTTTATGTTTTTCTACACTAGAAAATCTTGAGTCCCTTAGCCTCACCACAAAAAACTGAAAATATGATCATTTTTTGATAATATTAAAGCCACCATCATAAGAAGTTTCTCTAGGATCATTAAGCTACTTTCTTTGTTCTGAAGTTTCTAAAGTAGTAGTAAGCTACATTAAATTTCTTGAAAAAAATTTTTAAAACAACCACAGACTACCATTTGTATCCCAAATTAAGCTTTAAAAATTTCCAAGACTGTTGCTAATTAATGTCATTTCACTAAGCCAGACCAACGTTTTAATTTAGCACGTTTTTAAAAAAATCTTACACATTGAAGGGAACAGATATCATATCATAATTTATTATCTTTGCCCAAGTTAATGCACTGGTATATCTAGTGAAATTTTCTCAGGCTACCTAGTTCAAAATTAAAACTCTTTAATTATTTTTTTATCCGAAGTATTTAAGTTTTCTAGCATCAGCTATCTTAAATCAAACTAAACTCTTGTTTAAACCCAACTTTTATCTGTAAGATAGTGCAATGCTTTAGAAACCCATTCAGATACCAGATTGTTACAATTAAAAATATCATCTTTTAAATACAATTTCAGCCAAGATCATCCCCTAGAAACAATCTAAAATATCAACATATTACTGCATTCATGGTCGCTTTTGTTAACTAAACAGAGGTGGAGCAATCCTTAAAGTGCAGGTAAGGAATAAGGGAGTTCCCCACAGCAAAATGGCTCTGGCACCTGCTGGGAGTCCCTTAGCCTCACCATTTACTTACAGGATTAGTCCTTCTGGTGGTTTGACCCCAGGCACCAGGCATATTCTATATCTCCCACCTTTTCAGTAGTCAGCTTCCAAAAAATTCATCCTCTGCTTGCAATTGTTTTGAGTGCTAGGCTTCCCCAAGAGGGCAGAGTGTGGTTCATTGAAAGTCCCCACTGGTGTGTCAAAATTTATGACTGAAGGTTTGGTTCCCATCCCCAAAGCCAATTAATAACAATTTAATAATGAGGATAGGGTTTTGAGAAAAGTTTAAGCGAGATATCAATGTTCTTAGACCCCAGGCATTTCCTTCTGCAGTGGGCATGCTCAAGCCAACTATGGGAAGAAGAGAAATCACTGCTTCCCTAATCTCGCTTAACAAAGAGAAGAAAAGTTTATCAAAGTTCTTTAAAACACAGCTAAGAGAGGTGTAAAAGGTGAGAACGGAAAAGCTGGTGGTTCTATTGACTTTTGGTCCCTCACAGAAGAAGCTTTAGGTTAAATTTTAGCTAAAGTTATTTCCACACATCTAAGGCAGGTTGGAACTCGGGACTCTGCATCGGTCCAAACAATGCCATCACATTTAACAGAAACACAGACAAAAAGACACACAAAGACCATCATGCAGCTCCCGTTTGTTCACAACCCCAAGATCAACAATCTTGTGACTCAGGGAGAATGGAGGGAAGAGGGGGAGGAGCAGAAGGTTTGAGTTATAGGATTGTGGGCAAAGGGGTCAGATTGGAGGCAGCGACCAGGAAAGGCTTCAGGGACAGAGGCATGGAATGGCTTTGTCCCATAATGAGAGTTACTCAAACAGAGACAAGGACAAAACAAACGTAACACAAACACGGGCACACATTTAACGTTTAACACGAGTTCAGAAGTAAAGATTAGAACCCAGTAACTGGCATAACCTGATGAGTTACACCACAAAGACAGACAGTGAATTCAACCTGAGAGAAAAAAGTAGCCAGCAAGACCTGATGGGTTTGCAACAGAGTCACTTAATGAGGGCTCATCTGTCCCTCCTCACCTAATGAGGGCACTTCCATATCTCCTCACCTAATGAGATCACATCTGTCCCTCCCCGAGTCCTTCAAGGTGTCCCTTGCAAGAACGTGGCCGGTGGCTTTAGGACACGTTTGTCCACCACTGCCAGGGGGAACTTACACGCTCTGCTGGCAGCCACTCTGCCAACCCAAACCGAAAACCGAAAAACCAAACCTGAACAAAAAGCTCTGAGCGATCACAAGGAAAAATGGAAAGAGGCGCCTTTCTTACCCTCAGAGGGGTCCGTTGGTATCTCCTTGTTCGGTGCTGCACGATTCCCGGCCAACTCACCAAAATTAAGGGTTCAGCGAATGTCGGAGGAAGAGACCACCAAGAGACCGCGGATCATGCAACAGCAAAAAGCATTTATTGAGTTCCAATCCATCATGCTGGGGCTCCGTGCTCACTCAAGAAGGGAGAGCAGCCCAGAGCCACAAGCAGGAGTTGAGCAGTGCCTAAGTACACTTTTTGGGGAGGGCGGGACTTTACATACATCACAGTCTCTTTTAAAAAATCATCATACACCACGGGAAAATCAAACAACAATTCCAAAGATGATTAGCTCATTCTTTGGTGGGAACAGGTCTGGCAGGAGTGATAGGTCAGTTCTAAAGTGGGGTACACATTGAAACTGATTGGTTTAGGCCCTGTGATGCCTATGTGCCAGGCCACAAAGGGTACTAGGTTATTAAACAATCAGGCAGTCAGGGGAAAATTTACTGGGCAGCCCGGGAATTGTCCTACAAGCTACAGGAATTTCAGGTTTTGTGTATAGCATAGGAACGTAACAATACCTGGTCCTTTACATTTTAACTCAGACCTTGCAGCTTAGAAACTTTGCAACACCCAGTCTTTTAAACTTTAAATTTTACACATTAATTTCAATTTCTTTTACACTTACAGATTACTTCTGGTTCACAACAAGGGTGTCAAAGCCACCCTGACTTTAGGCAAATGAGGGGCAAGGGAGCTTATTTTGGACACTGTTTTTGGCTGTGCCCCTCATGGCAACCTCCAGCCAGATGTTATGATGAGTGTCTTTATGGAAGAAGATGAGTGCCATGTAGGAGTCTTGTGGTTTTTATTGTGGTCATTTGTGTGGCGGTTGAAAGAGATGACTGGGTCCACATGGGCTTGAACTCTGCTGTGATTCCTCTTAGAGACTGAGTTCTGGAACTGACCTCAGAAAAGTATTGACATGAATTGTGTTGGGAAAACAGGAGGCCACGCATGAGCATTGCCCTTGGAAACTGAGATATAGGCCCAAGATGGCTTTCCACAGAGCACTGAGAATCTCAGCCAGGATATCACATTATTTTTTTGTGAAAGACTTGGCAGCCATAGTTGAGAGTCAAAACACACATGAACCTCACATTCAAGACCTCAATGGGCCTGGCTTCATGTGACCTTTTGGCCACTCTTTGGGAAGCCTTGCCTTAAAGAGTTCTGCAGAGCTTTCATTGAAATCAGCTTCCTCACCATGTAATGGTTCCTGAATGAATTGATACCCACAGTGCCTCCAACTTCATTCTTGAAAAATGGCTAGATAAATACCATGAATTTTTTTGAAATTTTCATGACCAGGTGGCCCTGGAGAACCTTTGGATGTTCTATTGCTGATCATGAGTGTACCAGACAGTGCCTTGATTGACTGGGTTTCATGAAAATGTTGTAGAACAGAGATGCTAGTGAGTTGGAGCCTCCTGAGTAGTGGGTGTAGAGCAGTGGACTGTAGGTTTCTGAATAAATACCTGTGGTTTTACCACGTGGATCTGCCATTGGCTTCAAAAGACTTGTGACTGACATGGTGCAGGCCACAGATCCTTATATGTATAGGCATCTTGTTATATTGAGAGGTTTCAGGGGAATGTTCAGAATCCGGTTGCTATAGTCAAGGGGGAAAGCTATGTGGGATAGACCCCTGTTTTGAACATTCTCCTGGAGACCCTGACCAACCACACGTGACAGAACTCCCTCCAGCACTGTGTCCTTGTTGAACTACTTGTATTTCATTAAGCCAATACCAAACTCCCAGTGCCACAGTAAGAAACACCACGAAAATGGAGGATGATGACCAAATGGTTTCACAGACCACAAGGGGAGACACTTAACTACCAGTGACCACAGTTTACCTACAAAGGGAGAATTCAGAACTCCTTCCTCATGTTCATTAGAAAATAAGGAACCATTTTCTCCAGGTCACATAGATGCAGATCCAGATTTGATGGTGTCACTACAAAAGAAGCTAAATCTTCTGACAACTACATATATTTCATGTGCCCAACCTCAGAGGAAGTTTCTCAAGAAGTCTTTAGGCCAGCAGAGCTCCATGTTTGTGCAGTTTTTAACCTCTCCCTTACTTTTGGAAACTGTTCTAACACATCGAATGTTGTGAACTCCTGAGCATTTTCAGTTCCACATATGTAATCACAGGTTTTCGAACTCCTCACCACTAATTGGGTCTCACTTGGAGTGAAGTTAATGTCAAGGAATTGTTCTGGATGAGAGTGGCAAGATTTTTGTGTAGCACATACTTGCATACACATTAGATTCATTTTCCTATTTTCCATTTTAAATACTGATCCCTGACACTAACACATACCCGACTAGAATCTGAAAACTAATCCTAATATGATGGATAAAAAGAAACCTAACCGAAAAGAAATACAGGCCTTCCATAGGAGGCATGGTGTATACTTTGATTTGCCTTCTGCTTAATCAAGGGTATGTGTTATAAATCTTGTCAAATTTTCTTTGTAATATTTCTCCATGAGATAGATATATATATATATATATATTTTTTTCTCAAAACATGAAACATATGTGTATTATTAAACACTCCCTAAATTCATTCATGTTCCTGTATGTGGATTTATTATCAACTTTTCACAAGATTATTCTCAGAAATATTCAACCACCTGAAATACATATTTCTTTCCTAGTACTGAAAACTAACTTAAATGAATGGTGCTTACAAATCCTAATATTTCTACAGTAACTGACCCAGTTTAACATCAATGCAAGTAGATTCCTATGGGACATGATGTGTATTTTGAAGTTCATTTTTATTCAACACTGGCACATTACTATTTCTTCAGTTTATGGAAATCATAGGATATATCTTACATCCACAAGTACACAAATTTATAGACATTTGGCTCAATTTCAATCACTTTCTCCTTGAGAACACATATATTACTCCATGTTTCTTTATGGTCTATTCACTAGACTTCTTTCTAAACACATTATTTTCGACTCCATAATCAGTTTTGAAGCAAAACTCACACTCTTCATGATAAACCGTAACCCTAATATTACAATTAGATATATAACTGGTTGGAATGAATGTATGTATATCAATATAAGATTTGCTATATATTTTCAGATATCAATTCAATCCATTATTTAAAGTTGGAAATAGTTATATAATTTATTCACAATATTGTCTATTCATGCATCATCTCTAGATTCATCAACACAGGTTACAACAATTTGTATCCTCAGTACTAATTTATAAGTTTTCAAAATTTTGCTCCCCAAAATGGTGGAAGAAATACTCATGTCACCTGATGTACATATACATTTTATCACAGTAATATAATGGACACAGTATTGATAAATAAGAATGATACCCTTTTACTTAAATATGTTTATTTGATTTTCACTGTAAGATGTTAATTCTGGAAGACTTGAGAATTAAGAAAGATTTTGTCTATATTATTTCAAACAGGCTAATCAAAGTACTTTTAAAATATATATATATATATATATATATATATATATATATATATACATATATATATATATATATATAACATATGTAATACATATGCATGAATATAGATAATATGTATAATTAATGTATTGTAAAATATCTATGAGGTGATTATAATTTTTAAATTTTCTCAAGAAAAAAGAATGACTACAAAAAACTGTCTTAAATGTAAATTTCATAGCATACTACTGTTTGTAATGACATGAGAGAAAAATACATATGGAGGGATAATGAAAAAGGAAGAGAAAGAAGGAAGAAAATGAGGAAGAAAGTGAGAAAAGAAGAGGGAGAGGAGTGTTTGATGATAAGATAAAAGTGGAGGGGCTGGGTTTGTGGCTCAGTGGTATCATGCTTGTCTACCATTTGTGAGGCACTGGGTTATATTCTCAGCACCAGATACAAATAAATAAAATGAAGGTCTATCACAAACTGAAAAAATAAAAAATGAAAAACTAGAAATATTACCATAATTCCAAGGTTTTATGAATGTTAAATAAAAAAAAATGTTATATAGCCTTATGTAATTTCTACACTCCCCAAAGTAGTCATTTAATGTTAGATAATTAATGCTATAACTGAAAATCCATTGCTCTTCCCTCTACCTTCTGTGGCATGCTAGTGCTAAAATAAATTGTATTATAACACCAAAAAAAATTCTAATATTTCTACAGTAACTGACGCAGTTTAACATCAATGCAAGAATATTCCTATGGGATATAATGTGTATTTTGACGTTCATTTTTATTCAACACTGGTATATTACTATTTCTCCAGTTTATGCACATAATAGGATGCATATTTCATCCACAATTTAGATAATTTATAATTTTTTACTTTCAATCACTTCCTGCTACAGAACACATGTATTCCTCCATGTTTCTTGACTGCTCTTTTCATGAGACTTTTTTCCAAACACATTATTTTCGATTTCCATTATCACTTTTGAAGCAAAACTCACACACCCGTCATGATAAACCATAACCCTAATATTACCATTACATGTATAAGTGGTGGGAAAGAATGATTGTATATCAATATAAGATTTCTTACTTAGTTAAAGGTATCCATTCAATCCATTATTTAAAGTGGAACCAGTTATATTATTTGGTCACAGTATGGTCTATTCATGCATTACCTCTATATTGATAGACACAGGGTACACCTCTTTGTACACCCAATACTAATTTATACGTCTTCAAAATATTGCTCCCAGAAATGGTGGAAGAAATACTCATGTCAACTGATTCTACATATGCATGTTATCATAGTAATATTCAGGACACAAAATGCAAAAGTCACACGTATGATTGTACCAAAGCCTAAAAGGGAACTGAACATGGATTACTAAAAACATCCATGTCCAGGTTGCCTAATGCTCTCAAATGTCAATCCTATTGGTGACTACATATTTGTTTCTTCCTAAGATTATATATTCAATCTCAAAACTGTTGAAAATGTCTATTTTTTTTTACTCACTTTATACTTTGCCTGATTTCCTAATGTCTCTATTGATATCTGCTTTCCTACATATTTTCCCCAGTTCAACATTGTGACTGACCCTTCAAATGTGCTGACATTGACATTCACTCTCTAACCGAAACCCTATTGCTAATGAACTTTGGTCCAAATCCTATACTCACTCTTCTTCCAAAGCATACTGACTATCTTCCTGATTCTATCGACTATCCCTTTTTGAGTGGATGTTCTCTTCTACATTCAATCATCTAAGGTACAATGTCATATGCCATTGTTTATCGATTTATCTGAGATATGTATGCAGAACGTAATTCAATGCTATGTATCCCAATCAATTGCCCAATGCACTTCTGAGCTTCAAATCTTACTTAGATTTCTGTTTTTATACTTATATTTCACCTATATATCCATGTTAAGTAAAATGAATATTTTTGGATCTGTAGATGATATATATTTCATCATGAATTTTCTACTCACCTGATATACATATATATTTATCTCAGTGATATTCCAGACACAAAATACAAGGGTCACACTTATGATTGTACCAAAGCCTAAATTGAATGTGACCATGTATTACTAACATCATCCATGTCCTTGTTCCCTAACACTCTCAAATATCATTGCTATTGGTGACTACATATTTGTTTCTTCCTAACATTATATATTCAACCTCAACCCTGTTAAAAATGTATTTTCCTATCACACACTTTGAACTTTGCCTGATTTCCTAATGTCTCTATTGATAAATGCTTTCCTACACCTTTTCTCCAGTTCATCATTGTGAATGACTCTTCACATGTGCTGACATTGACATTCACTCTCTCACTGAATCCCTATTGCTAAAGAACTTTTGGTCCAAATGCTTTACTCAGTCTTCTTTTGAAACCTACCAACTATCTTCCTTATCCTACCAACTATCCCAGTTTGAGTGGATGTTCTCTTCTATATTCAATGATCCAATGTACAAGGTCCTATTACCATGATTATCTATTTAACTGAAACATCTGTGCAGAATGTAATTCAAAGCTATGTATACCAATCAAGTGCCCAATGACCTTCTGGGCTTCCAATCGTTCCTAGATTTCTGTTTTCATACTTATATTTCACCTCTATAGTCTTATAAATATCGCAGGTTCCCAATAACATTATTCATACAGCAGAACAATTCCTAACCCAAATCGAACATGTTATTAACCCTAACCATACACTGTTCCCTCAATCTAACTTTACAGAAGAGCAGGGAAAGAGTTGGTCTTACAATACAGGAATTTAGGGGATCTTCCACCTGCTGAGAACCTCAAACGTCCATGCAGAAATGATCCCTGTAGAAGACGTAGGCAGCTATGAAAGACCTGAGAGAGTAAGAGTCACCTTCCATGGCCAACGACCTGGTCAGGATGAAGGGATGTGTCTGAATCTGCCTCTCTCTTCTTAGTGTAGAGAAGATGGACCAAAACAGGCCAGTGTGGAGAGCTGTTCTGGAGTGCCTATGGATGATATACCATTCTAACTTGTGAAAGTGTCACAGGAACTAGGGGCAGCCTCCATCTAATGGGGCCTTTGGAAGCAACTATTAGGACAATGTGTTTGCCAAGGCAGTGACCTCATTCAGTTCCTGAAGGAAGTGACCTCACGTCATTTCCTTGGTGTTCGAAATCTCTGAACATATGGTCCAGGAAGCCAGGCACCCAGAGCCAGTCCCAGTCCCAGTCCCAGTGATCTCACTTGTTTGGATTTACCAAGGACAGAGTCAGTCTTTCTTGGTACCTACTGATATGAGGATGGCCAAATGCGAGTAAAGCTCTGAAGAGGGCCCTTTCCTGAGAAACCAGGTTGTGGCTCACCGCTGGCTCCTGTCAACATCACAGAGTTGGACAAGGAGAAGAGATCTGAGACAGAACAGGCCATTTCATGGAAACATAGTATGGCCCACCAGTCAGAGGACACTCCGGATAGTCACAGACCTACTTGGGGGAAGGAGGTGCATTTGTGGGTGTGCATGTGGGTTTGTGGTTTTTGTCTCATGTTCTGAGAATAGGTAAGAAAGGCAGTTTGTTTGGTTTGGAGTTAATTGATTCTAGTAAGTCGTTTGAAAAGGCAAGTGTTTCTAGGTCTGTGTATCCCACTGTGTCAGGGGTTGTAGACATTAGAAAAGAGAATGCTTCAATGGATGTGTCCTGTCTAGTAGAAAGCTTCCCCGGATTCATACTTCCCATTTATGAATGGACTGTGGCTTGCATTATCGATGGGCAACCCCTGATATCTTCCTAAGTTCCTGTTTTCTTTCTGATTTCTGGCCACTTTCCAGAATAGGCTCATGGTTTTGTGTCCAAGATGTGTACCACCACCAAGCTCTGTGACATGGCCATGTACTGGATAGCTGAAGGGAATGGCAAGCATCTCAGAAAACTTAGATATCAGTGTGATCAGGAAAGTCTCAGTGGAGAAATACTGCTTTGGTACCTATTGTTCTGTTGCCCTCAATGTCAGGAAGCTTTTTGCCTCTGGCCACCCCTTTGGGAAGCCTAAATAAAACAGTTTTCAAATGGAAATCAATGGGGATCACCTGTGACTCTTTGCTTAATTGCATTGGAAAGGGATATGTCTGAATCAGGCTCTAGGTCCTGTGTTAGGCTTTGGCTTAGATTCTCAGCACATGATGGATGTAAAGAAAATCCCATGTTTGCATCCAAAACTAAATTGGCCAAAAGAGCAGTCATTATGGAAGAAGTCTCTCGCCTTCCCCTGTAAGGTTCCTTACCTCCTTCAAGTGAGAATAGGAACCTTTGGATCAAATGAGTTCTTCAAAGCCCTTTAGAGGCTATCCCATAGGTGCTTGGGTTTTCTCCAGAATCCAAATCACATAAAGAATCTATACCTGACAGTCAGTAGGCCTCAAAATGAAGGAGCAAAGCAATATTAACAGCAGGCCTATTTGCTCACTCCTGGTTCCCCGGACGAATGTCCAGGCCACCCTGACTTTAGGCAAATGAGGGGCAATGGAGGTTATTTTGGACACTGTCTTGGGCTGTGCCCCTCATGGAAACCTGAAGCCAGAGGTAATGATGAGTGTCCATATGGAAGAAGATGAGGGCCATGTGGGAGTGTTTTGGTTTTAATTGTGGTCATGTGTGGGCGTTGGAAGGGATGACTGGGTCCACCTTGGCTTGAACTCTGTTGTGATTCCCCTTAGAGACTGAGTTGTGGACCTCACCTCAGAGAAGTATTGCCATGAATGGTGTTGGGATTTTAGGAGGATTCACATGAGAGTCACCCTTGGAAAATGAGATCTAGGCCCAGGGTGGCTGTTCACAGAGCACTGGGAATCTCAGCCAGGTTACCACATGATTTTATTCTGAAAGACTTGGCAGCCATATATGAGAGTCAAAACACACATGGATATCACAATGTAGATCCTAATGGGCCTGGATTCATGTGATCATTTGGCCACTGTTTGGGAAGCCTTGCCTGTGAGACTTCTTCAGAGATTTCATTGAAATGAGCTTCCTAACCATTTAATAGTTCCAGAATGAAATGAAACACACAGTGCCTCCAACTTCAAAATTGAAAAATGGCTAGATAAATACCAAGAAATTTTGAAACTTCCCATGACCAGGTGGCACTGGAGAATCTTTGGATATCCTGTGGCTGATCATGAGATTACAAGACAGTGCTTTGATTGACTGGTTTTCATGAAAATGGTTCAGAACAGAGATACCAGGAAGTTGGAGCCTGCTGAGGAGTGGGCCTACAGCAGTGGTGGGCAGGTGTGTAATAAAACAACTGTGGTGGGGCCATGTGGATCTTCCATTGGCTTCCAAATGGCTTGTGACTGACATGGTGCAGCCAGCAGACCCTTGTATGTAAAGGCATCTTGTCATATGGACAGGATTCAGGGCAATGTTTAGAATCAGGTTGCTATGGTCAAGGGGGAAAGTCATGTGGGATATAAGCCTGGTTGGTGCATTCTCCTGCAGACCCTGACCTAACAAAAGTGACTGAACTCACTCACGCACCGGGTAACTGTTGAATTCTTTGTATATCATGAAGCAAATACCAAAATCCCAGTGCAGCAGCAAGAAACACCACGAAAAGTGGAGGATGACCAAATGGCCTCACAGTCCACATGTGGATACACTTATCCCCCAGTTGCCACAGTTTACCTACAAAAGAGAATTCAGCACTGCTGCCACATATTCAGTGGAAAATAAGAAACCATGTCCTCCAGGTAACATAGATGCAGACACAGCTTTGATTGTCTCACTACAATGGAAGCTAAATCTCCCGACAACAACATATATTTCAAGTGCCCAAACTCAGAGTCAGTTTCTCAAGAAGGATTTAGGGAACCAGAGCTCCATGTTTGTGGACTGTTTTCCCTGTCCCTTACTTTTGAAATCTCCTCTACCGTCTTCAAGGTTGTGAACTCCTGAGCACATTCCATTCCAGATATTTATTCACAGATTTTCTAACTCTTCTCCTCTAATTGTGCCTTAGTCTCGGTGATTGTAATGTCAAGGCATCCCTTTCTCTGTAGCCTATTCAGCACATATATTTTTACATGCAATTATAGAATCTTACCTGATACCACACGTACATTCTTGTGAGGTGACTGACTTGGCAGATACAAATTGTAAGAGATCACTCCTCCTAAACGTTGTTGGAACTGAAAATTCAATCTATGAGTGAGCTTCCTTGTTGAACAACATTATACATAAATCTATATTCAATAAAATAAATATATTTGGATCTGTAGATGACATATATTTCATGGTGAATTTCAATTGGAATATATTATGCTATTTTTAATGTCTGTGTGTTTGTGTATGTATATATATATATATATATATATATATATATATATATATATATATACACACACTCTCCAGATTTTTCAAAATATGAAATATATATCTTGTTATACACTCCCTAAACTCATTCATATTCAAGTATGTATATTTATAATCAAAATTTCACAAGAGTATTCTCAAAATTATTCATTCACCTGAAATACATATTTGTTTCCTAGTACTGAAAACTATCTTCAGTGAATGGTGCATACAAATCCTAATATTTCCACAGTAACTGAGCCAGTTTAACATCAATGCAAGTAGATTCCTATGGGACATGTTGTGCATTTTGACATTTATTTTATTCAACACTGGTACATTACTATTTCTTCAGTTTATGCTCATCATAGCAAATATATTTCATCCAAAACTTTGCAAACTTATAGGCATTTTGTTCACTTTCAATCACATTATTCTACAGAACACGTGTGTTCCTCCATGTTTTTGATGGGTCTTTTCATGAGACTTCTTTCCAAACACATTATTTTCGATTTCCATGATCACTTTTGAAGCAAAACTCAAAGACACTTCGTGATAAACCATAACCCTAATATTACCATTAGATGTATTGCTGGTTGGAATGAATGATGGTATATCGATATAAGATTTCTTATATATTTTCAGATATCAATTCAATCTATTATTTAAAGTGGGACCAGTTATATTATTTATTCACAATGTGGTCTATTCATGCACTATCTCTATATTCATAGACACAGTGTATACCTCTTTGTACCACCAATACTAATTTATAGGACTTCAAAACATTGCTCCCAGAAATGCTGGAAGAAATACTCATGTCACACGATCTACATATACATTTTATCACAGTAATATTCTGGACACAAAATGCAAAGGTCACACTTATGATTGTACCAAAGCCTACAAGGAAAGTGAACAGGGATTACTAAAAACATCCATGTCCACATTGCCTAATACTCTCAAATGTCAATCCTATTGGTGACTACATATTTGTTTCTTCCTAAGATTATATAGTCAAACTCAACCCTGTTCAAAATGTCTAATCCTATCACTCACTTTATACTTTCCCTGATTTTGTAATGTCTCTGTTATTATCTGATTTCCTACATATTTTCCAAAGTTCATCATTGTGACTGAATCTTCATATGTGCTGACATTTACCTTCACCCTCTAACAGAAACCCTATTGCTAAAGAAGTTTTTTTTTTCCAAATCCTATACTCACTCTCCTTCCAAAACCTACCAACTATCTTCCTAATCTTACCTACTATCCCATTTTGACTCGATGTTCTCTTCCACATTCAATCATTCAATGTACAAGGTCCTATGCCATTGTATATGGATTTATCTGAGACATCTGTGCAGAAAGTAAGTCAACACTAAGTATCCCAATGAAGGGCCCAATGCCCTTCAGGGCTTCAAATCTTAGATTTCTGTTTTCATACATATATTTCACCTACATATTCTTATAAATATTGTAGGTTCCCAATAACATTATTCATTGAGCAGAATAGTTCCTAACACAGATTGAACATGTTATTAACCCTAACCATACACTCTTCCCTCAATCTAACTTTACAGAAGAGCAGGGACAGAGTTGGTCTTACAAGACAGAAATTAAGGGATCTTTCACCTGCTGAGAACCTCAAAGGTCATTAAAGAAATGATCCCTGGAGAAGATGTAGGCAGCTATTAAGGACCTCAGAGAGCAAAAGTCATCTTCCATGGCAAACAACCTGGTCAGGATGAAGGGTTGTGTCGGAATCAGCCTCTCTCTTCTTAATGTAAAGAAGATGCAGCAAACCAGGCCTGTGTGGAGAGCTGTTCCTGGGTGCCTATGGTTGTATACCATTCTAAATTGTGAAAATGTCAGAGTAAGTAGGTGCAGCCTCCATCTCATGGGACCCTTGGAAGCAACTGTTAGGACAAAGTGGTTGCCAAGGTAGGGACCTCATTCAGTTCCTGAAGGAAGTGACCTCACCTCACTTCCTTGGTGATGGCATTCTCTGAACTTGGGATCCAGGTAGCCAGGCATCCATAGCCAGTCCCAGTCCCAGTCCCAGTGGTCAAAATTTTTCAGATTTACCAAAGACAGAGTCAGTCTTTCTTGGTACCTACTTATGTGAGGATGGCCAAATGCCAGGAAGGTCTGAAGAGGGGCCTTTCCTGAGAAAGCAGATAGTGGCTCACCACTGGCTCCTTACAGCTTCACAAAGTTTGCCACAGAGACTAGATCTGAGACAGGACAGCCCATTATGAGGGAATTTATTATGGCCCACTATCAAACGACACTCCATATTGTCACAGACGTACTTGGGGGTCTGTGTGGGTGTGGGTGTGGGTATTTGTTTGTGGTTTTGTCTCATGTTCTGAGAATAGGTAAGAAAGTCGGTTTGTTTGGTTTGGTGTGAACCGATTCTAGTAAGTCGTTTGACAAGGCTAGTCTTTCTATGTCTGTGTATCCCACTGTGTCCATGGTTGTAGACAATAGAAAAGAGAATGCATAAATACATGTGTCCTTTCTAGTAGAAATCTTCCCAGCATTCATTCTGCCCAATTTATGAATTGTCTGCGGCTTGCCTAATGGATGGGCAACACCTAATATCTTCTTAAGTTCCTGTTCTCTACCTGAATTATGGGCAATCTGCAGAATACGCTCATGGTATTGTGTCCAAGATATGTACCACCTCCACGCTCTGTGATACAGCCATGCACTAGAGAGCTGAAGGAAATGATGAGCATCTCAGAAAACTCAGATATCAGTGTGACCAGGAAAGTCTCAGTGGAGAAACCCCGCTTTGGGCCTTTTGCTTACATATCCTTCTGTTGCCCTGAATGTCAGGAAGGTCTTTGCCTCAGGCTACGCCTTTTTGAAGCCTGAAGAAAACAGTTTTCAAATGGAAATGTATGGACATTACCTGTGGCTCTTTCTTAATTGCTTTGGAAAGGGATGTGTCTGAATCAGCCTCTTGGCCCTGTGTGAGGCTGTGGCTTAGATTCTCAGCACCTGATGGATCTAAAGAAAAATCCCATGTGTGCATCCAAATCAAAAAGCCAAAAGAGCAGTAATTTTGGATGTAGTCTCTCACCTTCCTCTGTAAGGTTTCTGACTTCCATCATTGAGAATACAGATCCTTTGCGTCAAATGAGTTCTTCAAAGCCCTGCAGACACTAGACCATAGGTTCTTGGGTTTTCTCATGACTCCAATTAACATAAAGAATCTAAACCCCATAGTCAGTAGGCCTCAAAATCGAGAATAAGAGCAATATTAACGGCAGGCCTCTTTGAACACTCCTGGTTCACAGGAAGGATGTCCCGGCCACACTGACTTTAGGCAAATGGATGCAAGGGAGCTTATTTTGGACACTGTCTTGGGCTGTGCCCCTCATGGAAACCTCCAGCCAGAGGTTATGATGAGTGTCTATATGGAAGAAAATGAGGGCCATGTGGGAGTGTCTTGACTTTATTTGCGGTCATTTGTGTGGCGCTTGGAATAGATGACTGGGTCCACCTGGGCTTGAACACTGGTGTGATTCTCCTTAGAGACTGAGTTCTGGAACTTACCTCAAAGAAGTATTGCCTTGTATTGTGTTGGGATTTTAGGAGGCCACACATGAGAGTCGCCCTTGGAAAGTGAGATCTGGGCCCAGGTTGGCTTTCCACAGAGCACTGGGAATCTCGGGAAGGATATCACATGATTTTATTCTTAAAGACTTGGCAGCCATAGTTGCAAGTCAAAACACACATGGACCTCAAATTTTAGACCTCAGTAGGTCTGGCTTCATGGGACCTTTTGGCCTGTCTTTGGGAAGCCTTGCGTGTGATAGTTCTCCAGAGCTTTCATTGAAATGAGCTTCCTCTCCATTTAATCGTTCCTGAATGAATTGAAACCCACAGTGCCTCCAAGTTCACCCTTGAAAAATGGCTAGATAAACACCTTTAAATTTTTGACATTCCCATGACCAGGTGGCCATGGAGAACCTTTGGATGTCCTATTGATGACCATCAGTGTTCCAGACAGTGCCTTGATTGACTGGATTTCATGAAAATGGTGTAGAACAGAGATGCCAGTAATTTGGAGCCTGCTGAGTAGTCGGCCTAGAGCAGTGGTGTGCAGGTGTGTGTTAAAACATCTGTGGTCGGGTCATCTGCATCTGCCCTTCGCTTCCAAATGGTTTGTGACTGACATGCTACAAGCCACAGACCCTTGTATGTAAAGGCATCTTGTTATATGGAGAGGATTCAGGGCAATGTTTACAATCAGATTGCTATGGTCAAGGGGGCAAGCTATGTGGGATAGAAGCCTTGTTGGTGTATTCTCCTGCAGACCCTTACCCACCACACGTGACAGAACTCCCTCCATCACTGTGTCCCAGTTGAACTTCTTGTATTTCGTGAAGCAAATATCAAACTCCCAGTGCAGCTGCAAGAAACACCACAAAAATTGGAGGATGACCAATGGCCTCACATTCCACACTGGGAGACACTTAGCCACCAGTGGCCACAGTTTACCTACAAAGAGAGAATTCAGCACTGCTGCCTCATGTTCATTGGAAAATAAGAAACAATGTCCTCTAGGTCACATAGATTCTGACCCAGCTTTGATTGTCTCATTACAAAGGAAGCTAAAGCTCCTAAAATCAACCTCAGATGAAGTTTCTCAAGAAATCTTTAGGCCAGCAGAGCTCCATGTTTGTGGAGTTTTTACCCTGTCCCTTACTTTTGGAAACTCCTATACCACCTCCAAGGTTGTGAACTCCTGAGCATTTTCTATTCCAGATGTGTATTCACAGATTTTCTAACTCTTCTCCTCTAATTGTGTCTTACTTGGGATGAAGGTAATGTCAAGGCATTGTTTTGAATACGCATTGGATTCTTTTTCCAATTTTCCATTCGAAATACTGAATCCCTGACTGTCAGGGGTAGAAGGAATTCACCTTAAAGAATAGCCTGACACTTACAAGAAACAGCCCCCATGGAGACATCCTGTCTGGGAGACATCCTGTAGCCAACTGTGTCCCTGAGACATCCTGTTGCCATCTGTCTTCCTGAAACATCCTGAGTTTATCTCACCTTGTGAAGACATCCAGAAACTTCGGATAAGAGAGCTTTCCCATCTCCAGCATATAAATGCCCCTGTGTGAAAAATAAAAGTTTGCAGCTTGATCAGAACTCCTGTCATGCTGTCATCTCTCGTGTCTCTTGTCCCTTCATTCCTCCGCATCTAGGTTCGCTGCCCCTGTTGATGTGTCTTTCCAGCAGGGACTACTGGCACCCACTGACTGGGGCTCGAGCCTTTGACTCATTGGGAACCCCGTCCTCCTGGAAGACTTCATCAAGTGGAGCTTGCGATTGCCTCAGCAGACACCACCAAGAGACAGATCCAGGAGGAGAGTGGGGATGACGCACGGTGAGTGACCCACCATGGGACAAGCAGTTTCGCCACATGATTTGTTTTTGTCAGGCCTCAAGGAGTCCTTCAAGACATGGGGGTGCGTGTTAAGAAAAAGGACTTAAATTTTTTTTTCTAATACATAGGAGAATTGTGTCCATGGTTTCACCTTGAAGTGACCATTGATGGTAAAAGATGGCTTAGAGTAAGAGACTGTTTAAACATTATTATTAAACCTTTGGCCCAGAAAAAGTGCCAGTTCCCACATTTTCTTACTGGAACTTAATTAATGAAATTCTTAAAAGTTCACCCTTTGACAATGGTACCTTACAACTTGTCAGGATTGGAGAAGAGACTATGCAAAACACCTCTCGTCTCCCCAAGGCATGCCCATCAGTTAGTATAGACATTGACCCTTCTCAGTCTCCCCAGGACCCTGGGAACCTTCCTGGTCCCCCTCAAAATACCACCCTAATGAATAAGGCTCTAATGGTTACCAGACGCCTTTATCGAGTTTTAAATCCCAGAGACACATTGACCCCTGGGACGGAGGCTACCTTGGAGAAGGAAGCAGCAAGCTACCATTCAGAAGATGCGCCACCTCTCAGGACCCTGCCACAGCCTATAGGACTTACACATCTACCTACCTCCTATATCTCTCCTGCCTTTTGTGCTCCAGCCCTTCAGGAGCAAAATGCCACCCAGATATTTTTTTCCCCACTTCCCTTGCCTAGCCTGGCTCCCTTGTGAGAGTCTCTCCAACATAGACGGGAACAGATCAAACTTTTAAAAGAATTAAGATCCCTTGACTCTGAGCTCTGTTCATTAGCCTTAGGCATGGAGTCAATGAAAGCTGGCCCACGGTGGTCTAATACAAAGGCTAAGCCACTCCATCAGCCTGTTCTCGCCTTCCCAGTCACCCGCAGTCAGATAGATATGCCTGCAAAGGCTGAGGTCAAAGACTTAGAGGAGGATCAAGAGGAGGAAGCGGGGGAAATGGATCAAGGAGATCAGGACTCAGAGGATGAAGAGTTCACCCCTAGGCAGGAAGGAACCCAGAGTGTCTACAAAAAATTAAGCCTGCGTTTTCTTGAAAAACATAAAAAGACTTGTGCTTACAATGGCCCCACTGTGCCCTACACGTTGACTTTATTAGAAAGCCACAGCGCACAATGGCTTACTCCCAATGATTGGAAATTTTTAGACCGAGCTACCCTCAGTGCCGGAGATTTCCTGTTATGGAATGCAGATTTCAAGGAGCACTGTCAGGAAACTGCTCAAAAAAAATTAACTAAGGCCTCCTATAAATCCTGAACTTATGTTAAGCTAGTGGGCTATGAGCCATTTGACACTAAAACTAAATAGGCACGTTTCCCTGCTGGACTTTTGGCGCAGATTCAGATGGCTGGCTTACATGCTTGGAGATGCCTCCCTCAAACGGGCTCGGCTACCACTTCTTTGGCAAAAATTTGACAAGGACCGAATGACCCTTATAGAAACTTTGTTCCCCGGATTAACCTAGCTGCAGATTGCTTGCTTGGACCAAGCGAAAGCGAAAGAACTTTTGTAAAACATCTTGCCTTTGAAAACGCCAACCCGGCATGTCAGGATGTTCTTCGACCACATAAGGAAAAAGGGAAACTTTCTGACTTTATTAGACTCTGTGCATGGGTGGGTGCAGCCCATGCCATGGGTCTCGCCCTACGTGCCCCCTTTACCAAGGCCTTTCACAATCCTGGCTCATGTACTTGCTTTACTTGTAAACAACCTGGCCATTTTGCACGCAAGTGTCCGAAAGGCAAACAAAGCCTAGGAATATCGTCTCCTCAAACTGTGGCTAAATCGCCCCCAGCTACCCTTTGTTCTAGATGTGGTAAATGTCATCACTGGGCCAGTAAGTGTAGATCTAAGACAAATGGCCTCAGACAGTCTATTTCTTCCTGCTTCTCAGGAAACTCCCTGTGGGGCCAGCCCCTGGCCACGACCTCCCCCAGGACAAAACCAGGGGCAATAAGGTTTGTTCCCTCCCAAACTCCAAACCTACCACAAAATTCTTCCCCACAATTGCCTCCCTCCAACTAGCCACCCCAGGCAGCGCAGGATTGGACCTCTGTGCTACCATCGATACAATATTAGACTCAATGCAAGGGCACCAGATAATACCCCCTAGAATTATGGGTCCCCCTTCATCTCATACGAGTGCCCTTATTCTTGGAAGAGCCTCTGCTACGTTAAATGGTGTTCAGGTCTTCCCTGGCATTAATGATAATGATTTCACTGGAGAAATAAAAATACTGGCAACAGCTATTAATGGAGTTCCGGCCATCCCAGCAGGAACAAGACTTGCACAATTAACATTCCTTCCCTTGGTTTCAGGAGGCACTTCCACTGCCCAAACCTACAACGGGGGACAGCCTCCCTCGGCTCCTCTGATGTATATTGGGTTCAGCCCATTTCTCACAATAGACCCACCCTTACCTTACTTATTGAAGGAAAGGAATTCCAAGGAATTCTAGATACTGGAGCTGATGCCACAATTATTTCTCACAAATACTGGCCATCAGGTTGGCCCATCACCCCATCCTTGAATGATCTAAAAGGGTTAAGAGTCAAAAAATTTTCATGTCAGTTCTAGGGCTTTTAGCTGGACTGATAAAGAGGGTAATAAGGTGACTGTCACTCTTTTCATTGTTCCTGACCTCCCTGTTAACCTATGGGGCCGAGATATTTTGAGTCAAATGGAAGTTATTCTTGCCAGTCCCAATTCCATGGTGACTCATCAAATGCTTTGTATGAATTTTGTCCCTGGTACAGGCCTTGTGAGACTGAGACAAGGACGGGTGGGGACTATAAAACCCATAAAAAAAACAAATACATATGGACTTGGGTATTCTGATTTTTAGTGTCGGTTCCTGACCCTCCTGTACCCCATGCAGCTAAAATTATTTTGGAGACTCAGACTCTTGTGTGGGTGGATCAGTGGCCCCTTACCCCCCAGAAAAATTGGAGGCTGCCTCCATGTTAGTGCAGGAACAGCTGGCAGCCGGCCATGTAGAGCCCTCAACCTCACCATGGAATACTCCTATTGTTATCAAGAAAAAATCAGGCAAGTGGCGTCTTTTACAATATTTGTGTGCCATTAATAAAGTTATGTGCCTGATGGGAGCACTACTGCCTGGAATTTCCACACCAGTGGCTATTCCCCAAAACTATTTTAAAATGGTTATTGACTTAAAAGTTTGCTTTTTTACTATTCCTTTAGATCCCGAGGATAGACCCTATTTTGCCTTTAGTCTCCCTTGCATTAATTTCCACGGCCCTATGCAGAGATTTCAATGGAAGGTTCTTCCCCAAGGTATGGCCAACAGCTCTAGTCTTTGCTAAAAATAAGCTGTTCAAGCAGTAGACCCTGTGAGAGAGTGATGACCACAATTTTATGTTTTACATTATATGGATGATTCTTTAATTGCTGCACCTAATTACCATGACCTTAATAATTGTTACTTGGACCTTTAGAAAACACTCACTACCTTGAGACTACAGATAGCTCCTGACAAGGTTTAAACACAGGACCCTTATACCTATTTGGCCCTTAAACTTCAAGATAATCAGATCCAAATTCCTAAAATACAACTACGTGTGGACCATCTTCACACCCTTAATGATTCTCAAAAATTACTGGGAGATATTCAATGGCTAAGAACATATTTAAAATTACCCACTTGTGTACTTTTGCCCCTTAATGATATTTTGAGAGGTGATTCCTACCCCTCTTCCCCTCAAAAGCTTACTCCCGAGGCATGACAGGCATTAAACCAAGTCACAGAAGCCATTGCCAAACAGTTTGTTACACAAATTTCTTATAACCTTCCTCTGGTTCTGGTTCTTTTACACGCTCCTCATATACCCTCAGAAAAATTTTGACAGGAAATCCATATTTTAAAAATAAAGGCTTCCCCTTGCTTTGGGTCCATTTATCCACCACATCCTCCAAGTTTATTACCGTTTATCTTGCTCAGGTAGCTTCTATTATTATTAAAGGTCGTTTGCTTTCTCGACAACATTTTGGCAAAGACCCTGATAATATTTTAATTCCATATACTAATCACCAAACCCAATTTTTACTACAGAGAGGGGATGAATGGGGTATTGCCCAATCAGGCCATTTGGGAACAATTGATAACCATGTCCCCAATGACACCCTTTTACATTTTGTCCAGATACATCCATTCATTTTTCCCAAAATTACTCAAAAGGCTCCCAGTCCTCAAGCCCTTACTGTCTTTACAGAGGGTTCCAGTAATGGCTGTGCGGTCTTTGTTGTAAATAACCAGCCTACAACCTTTGATACTGTCTATCATTAAGCACAGTTTGTGGAATTGTTTGCCATAACACAAGTTTTTATAACATTTTGTGATAATCCTGTTAATATTCATACAGACAGTGCCTACATTGCTCATTCTGTGCCCCTGCTGGAGATTTCACCCCCCATTAAAGCTTCTTCCAATGCGACCTTTCTGTTTCACCAGCTTCAGCAGCTAATTCAGGCCAAACAACACCCATTTTTGTTAGGACACATCAGGGCACACTCTGATCTTTCCGGTCCTCTAACACAGGTAATGCTTAAGCTGATGCAGCAACTCCTACCATCTTTCCAATTTTTGGTGGCTCCATTCAAAAGGCCATGGAGCTAAACAATCTTCACCAACTAAATTCCCAGAGCCTTTGATTACTTTGTAAAATTACCAGGCAACAGGCACGAGAAATAGTAAAAGAATGCCCTGCTTGCGCTCTCTCTCTCCCGATTCAACACTTGGGAGTTAACCCCTGAGGATTACTGCCAAATCAGGTTTGGCAAATGGATGTTACTCATTTTCCTGAATTTGGATAAACCAAATATATGCATGTTTCTATTGATACCTTCAGCAGCTTTATTTTTGCATCACCACATTCTCGAGGGGCTACCAAAGATGTCCTTTCTCATCTTGTTTCAGCCTTTTCCATAATGGGTAAACCAATACATATTAAAACAGATAATTGTCCTCCATATACCAGTGCCAATTTTAAACAGTTTTGTGCTACCTTGCAATTTTGTCATACTACTGGAATTCAATACAAACCTCAGGGCCGAGGCATTGTGGAACGTTCCACCTTACCTTAAAGACTTGGCTATCCCGCCTTAAGGCTTCCGCCCTTGTATTTACCACTCACAGGCATTGCCTTAACCATGCATTATTTGCCCTTTTTTTTTCTTACCCTAGACAGTGAAGGTCTTTCGGCTGCAGACAGACACTGGCATCCCTTTTCCAATTCTGATCACCCACCTGTTATGTGGCGAAATCCCCTTACAAATAAATGGAAACGCCCAGATCCTGTCCTCATCTGGGAACGAGGCTCAGATTGTGTTTTGGACCAAGAGCTAGCAGCCCCAAGATGGTTATCAGAACACCTGGTTAAACAGGTTAATGACTTACCTCAAACCAGGGACGGAGGCCCTCCCCATGAGTACAATTTTTCCTCTTTTTCGGATCCATCCAACAATCTGTGTGAGTATCCTGCTTAAGGAACTTATGCTGAACAGGTTTGTGCACGGAGGCCTTGGCCCTCCACCTTCCAACATCATGGAGTACCTTTTTGCCCCCCCGCCCCCGTGAATGCAAGGGAGGATCTTGGACTCAGGCTTCCACTAGTTGGACCCAGACTGCTGACTGCATGACTAAGGTGGCTTACCTCCGTGCCGAGGTTGAATGTAAACTCAGAGGAGTTCATCAGCCTAAATGGGTATGTGTTAACAAGCCAAAGATTATTCCCCCTAGTACAAGTAAAGCTCTTCAAAATTGTTCTGCAACCCGTATGCATACCCAGGCGATGCATGTCTCTTGTTATGTGTCGGCCTCAATTTGTGTTAACAAGCAGGGAAAATGATTTTTTGAAGCCTCCCTAATTAAAACTCATGAAGCAGGGGGGGCCACTATTCATTATACCTCCGTTCTCTTTGACCGGGGAGGAGAAGGCAAATACACCAAGCTACAGTCAGCTGGGTGCCAAGGCACTGTCGGAAAACCTTCTGACTGGCCCATTAAGGCCCCTACAGGGGTCTCTGATGGTAGAGGACCCACTTATTCTGTCAAGCATCCTCAGATAATCAAACTTTTGAAACCCCAAATCCCTGAGCTCACATATCATCCCTTAATGTAGCCGAAATCCCAGTTCCCAGGTTTAGATACCAATACATTAGATATTTTGCAAACTACCTTCTCCTTCCTTAGTAATTCCAACCCCACCCTTGCTGGTAATTGCTGGCTCTGCATGACAACAGGGGCAAGCATTCCTATGGCAGTTCCTATTAATTCTACTATGGACAATGATAATACATGCCAACCCGGATTTCCCTTTAAAAAATAGCCTATAGGCACTTTTACATTATGTCTTTTAGGTGCGATGCAGAATAATACCTATGATATGGATTTTGGAATTACTTCCTTTGGAAATTGCTCAACAGTACAAAATTATTCCTCACCCATCCCATCTCTTTGTCCCCCCAATGGCACAGTTGTTATGTGTGGAGGAAATGTGGCCTTCCCCAGGCTTCCAGCGAATTGGACCAGTGAATGTGTTCTTGCCTTATTACTCCCTGATATAACTATTGTCCCAGGAGACGAACCTCTAGCCTAGACACCTTAGTCAAAAGACAGAGGCGGGTGATACAGGCCTTACCACTTATTGCCAGCCTTGGAATAACAGCTGCTGTGGGCACAGGTACACTGGCTTTGGCACTGCTATACACCCTTACCATCGCATGTCTCAACAACTTAAAATGATGTACAAACTCTATCAGAAACCATTAAAGATTTGTAGGACCAAATAGACTTCCTGGCAAAAGTGTTCCTTCAAAACAGACGAGGCTTAGATTTGCTGACTGCTAACCAGGGAGATATTTGATTGGCCTTAGGGGAATGATGCTGCTTTTATGCCAATAAATCAGTCATAGTATGCACTAAATTTAAGCAGCTTCAAGAAGATCTAGAAAAGAGATGAAGAGAAGTATTTGAAAATCCCCTCTGGACTAAGCTTAATGGATTTCTACCCTACCTTCTTCCCCTATTAGGCCCTTTGTTGGGTTTACGTTTAATGGTGACCATAGTACCCTGCATTATAAACAGTGTGGTACAATTTATTAAAGAACACATTAATATTATGGCCTCTAAGCCATACAGATCCACTATCATCATCTGGAGATGGAAGACCACGCTGTCAACTTTTAAAAGGATGTTCTACCCTTCTCACAGCCTTATTTCTTAAGTTTACATCCCCACAGATCTCTCTTTCTTACATAAAACTATAAGTAAAAGCTCTGACAAACCATCTTCTGCCCTTGCCATAAGGGTTCGTCTCCATGGGCCCTTCGGCTTGGGGGAAGACGCACCCATGGAGTGAGGACGTTAGGCCATAATATCGGAGGGTGCAGGAAGGACTGCAAAAGGATGGATCCACGGATCCCCAAACACAAGACCTCTGAGTGACACGCTCTGGTGCATGGCGGTTGGCATGCTTCCCCTTCAAGGCCATCTCCTCCAAAAACATGCCAAGGCCACCACGAAATCTGCTAGTAAAGATGCTTGCTCGGATCAGGAGATATTCTAAGGCCTCCTAGACAAACAGAGCTTCTAACCCCCCCTAAAAACATGGCCGGTAAGGTAGGTCAAATATTTTATATAAGAAAGGGGGAGATGTCAGTGCCTAGAAGGAAGTTCTCCTTCAAAGAATAGCCTGACACAAGAAACAGCCCCCTGGGAGACATCCTGCCTGGGAGATATCCCACAACCATCTATCTCCCTGAGACATCCTGTCGCCATCTGTCTTGCTGAAATATCCTGAGGTTATCTAACCCTGTGAAGACATCCAGCAACTGCCGATAAGAGAGTTTTCCCATCGGCAGCATATAAACACCCTGTGAGAACAATAAAAGTTTGCAGCTTGATCAGAACTCCTGTCTGGCTGTCATCTCTCCTGTCTCTTGTCCCTTCATTCCTCCGCAACTATGTTCGATGCCCACGTTGATGTGTCCTGCAGGCCGGGACCCCTGGCACTAATCCATATCCTACTAGACTATGACTACTAATACTAATATGATGGAGGAAAATAACCCAAATAGAATAGAAATACAAGCAGTTCAGAGGAGGCATGGTGTACAGTTGGAGTTGCCTTTTGCATGATATAGGGTAGGTGTTATAAATCTAGCTAATTTTTAATTGAAATAATTCTCCATGTGTTTTTAAAGTTAAAAAATATGTGAATACCTGGCTCCCTTTCTCTGTAGCCTATTCACCACATGTATTTTATATGCACATATAGAATCCTACATGGTATCACACGTATATTCTTGTGAGGTGGCTGACTTAGCAGATTCAAATTTTGAGAACAGATCACTTCTCCTAAACGCTGTTGGAACTGAAAATTCAACGTATGGGGGAGCCTCCTAGTAGAAAAACATTATACATAAATCCATGTTAAGTAAAATAAATATTTTTGCATCAGTGGATGATATATATTTCATGAAGAATTTCGATTGGCATATATATTGCTACGTTTTATTGTCTGTGTTTGTGTTTTGTGTGTGTGTGTGTGTTATATATATATATATATATATATATATATATATATATATATATACTCTCCAAATTTTTCAAAATATAAAATATATGTGTCCTATATACACTACCTAAATTCATTCATGTTCATGTATGTGGATTCATAATCAACTTTTCACAAGATTATTCTCAGAAATATACATCCACCTGAAATACATATTTGTTTTCTAGTACTGAAAAGTAACTTCAGTGAATGGTGCATAAAATCCTAATATTTCTACAGTAGCTGACCCAGTTTAACATCAATGCAAATAGATTCCTATGGGACATGATGTGTATTTTGAAGTTCATTTTATTTGACACTGGTACATTACTGTTTCTTCAGTTTATGCACACCATAGGATATATATTTCATCCACAGGTTCACAAATTAATAGGCATTTGTTTCACTTTCAATCATTTCCTGCTTCAGAACACATGTATTCCTCCAGGTTGCTTGACTGTTCTTCTCATGAGACTTCTTTCCAAACACATTATTTTCGATTTCCATAAAAATTTGAAGCAAAACTCCCACACTCTTCATGATAAACCATAACCCTAAAATTACCATTAGATGTATAACTGGTTGGAATGAATGATTGTATATCAATATAAGATTTCCTGTATATTTTCAGATAACAATTCAATCCATTATTTAAAGTTGGAACCAGTTATATAATTTATGTTGAGTGTCTATATGGAAGAAGCTGAAGGCCATTTTAGAGGGTTTTGGTTTTAATTGTGGTCATTTGTTGGTGGTTGGAAGAGATGACTGGGTCCACCTGGGCTTGAACACTGGTGTGATTCCCCATAAGACTGAGTTCTGGAACCGAACTCAGAGAAGTATTGCCATGAAGTCATGTTGGGATTTTAGGAGGCCACGTATGAGAGTCGCCCTAGGAAACTGAGTTCTAGGCCCAGGATGGCTTCCCACATCGCCATGGGAATCTCATCCAGGATATTACATGATTTTATTTTTAAAGAGTTGGAAGCCATAATTAAGAGACAAAACACACATGGATCTCACATTATAGACCTCAATGGGCCTGGCTTCATGTGACCTTTTGCCCCCTCTTTGGGAAGCCTTGCCTGTGAGAGTTCTCCAGAGGTTTCATTCAAATGAGCTTCCTCAAAATTTTATGGTTCCTGGATGAATGGGAAACTCACAGTGGCTCCAAATTCATCCTTGAAAAATGGCGAGATAAATACCATGAAATTTTGGACATTCCCTTGACCAGGTGGCACTGGAAAACATTTCCATGTCCTATTGCTGATCAGGAGTATACCAGACAGTGCCTTGATTGACTGGGTTTCATGAAAATGCTGTAGAACAGAGATGCCAGTAATTTGGAGCCTTCTGAGTAGTGAGCCTAGAGTAGTGGTTAGCAAGTGTGTGATAATACATCTGTGCTGTGGCCATGGAGATCTGCCATTGGCTTCCAAATGTCCTGTGACTGACATGGTGCAGCCAGCAGACAATTATATAAAAAGGCATCTTGGTATATGGAGACGTTTCTGGGCAATGTTCAGAATCAGGTTGCTATGGACAAGGGCGCAAGCTATGTGGGATAGAAGCCTGGTTGGTGCGTTCTCCAGCAGACACTGACCAACCACATGTGACAGAATGCCGTGCAGCACTGCGACCTATTTGAACTCCTTGTATTTTGTGAAGCCAATACCAAACTCCCATTGTAGCAGCAAGAAAGACCATTAAAAGTGGAGTATGACCAAAGGGCTTCACAGTCCACACGGGGAGAGGCTTAGCCCCAATGGCCATTGTTTACCTACAAAAAGAGAATTCATCACTGCTGCACCATGTTCATTGGAAAATAAGAACACATGTCCTTCAGGTCACATAGATGCATATCTAGGTTTGATGGTCTCACTACAAAGGAAGCTAAAGCTACTGACAACAACATATATTTCAAGTGCCCAGCCTCAGAGGCAGTTTCTCAAAATGTCTTTAGGCCAGGAAACCTCTATATTCATAGACACAGGGTACAACTTTTTGTACCCCCAATACTAATTTATACGTCTTCAAAATATTGCTCCCAGAAATGGTTACGAGAAATACTCATGTCACCTGATCTACATATACATTGTATCACAGTAATATTCTGAACACAAAATGCAAAGGTCACACTTATGATTGTACCAAAACCTAAATGGAAAGTGAACCTGCATTACTAAAATCATCCATGTCCACTTGCCTAATGCTCTCAAATGTCAATCCTATTGATGACTACATATTTCTTTTTTTCCTAAGATTATATAATTAAAGTCAACCCTGTTGAATGTGTAATCCTATCACTAACTTTATGCTTTGCCTGATTTCATAATGTCTCTATTGATATCTGCTTTCCTACATGTTTTCTCCAGTTCATCATTGTGACTGACTCTTCACATGTGCTGACATTTACATTCACTCTCTATATGAAACCCTATTGCTAAAGGACTTTTTTTCCAAATCCAATATTCACTCTTCTTCCTAAACCTACCAACTATATTCCTAATCTTACTGACTATCCCGTTTTGAATGGATGTTCTTTTCTACATTCAATCATCCAAGTAAATGTCAGGTGAGCGTCAGAGGAAGAGACCACCCAGAATCTATCTCATGCAACAGCAAAGGGTTTATTGGGGGTCCAGCGTGCTGGTGCTCATACCTCACTTGAATAGAGCAGAGAGCGCTGAGAACAGCTTAAGCAGAGCTTATATACTTTCCTTGAAGAGGGCAGGGAGGGAATTTTATTAATGGATCAGGGCGAGTGGGCAGTTTGCACGCAACCGGGTGAGGGAGTGCATTCTGTAGTTTGGCCGTTGGGGACAGCACATTCTGGGAACAAGATTAGCAAACATTTCTCAAGATTTCAACAGTGTTTTGTTAAGCGTACAGAAAAACAGGAAGTGACAAGTGCCTATTTTATTAACCTTTCATTGCCCACTTCTACTTCTGGCTATTTTAGTCATAAAAGTGATCATTGGGGGGTGTCACATTTTATGTCTGCTAGTGGGGTATTAACATAAGTTTAACTTGTCCAATTTGAGATTGGAGAAAAGAAATTACATTTTTGAGCAAACAGAGTTTATAGGTAGCAATAATATGAGGAATACACAATTTGAAAGGGTTACCAGTCTTTTCCAGTTTCCAGCCAGAGTCTCAACAGGCCGCAGGCTTGAGATGAGAGGTATGGATTCAGGAAATGATTCTGTCTACCTTTACCGCTGTAGGTCTTATAAGTAGCACCTGGTATGGTCCTTTCAAGCGGGGTTCCAGGGATGACACCTGATGTCGTCTTACATAGAAGAAGTATCTTACTTGATGTTGATTTGGAGTCCTCTCGTCCCCAGGTTGTTAGGCAGTGGCCATCTGTTTTCACAGGTATCCTGAGTTCTTTCAAGAGCTTTAAGTCTGTCAAGCAAGGCGGTGTGAAAAGGATCGTTAGGTCTTAGAGTTGGAGTTAGGTCCCTTACTGGAGGAGGGGCACCATAGAAAATTTCATAGGGGGTGAGGTTACACAAAGAAACAGAGGGAGTATTTCTTGCATGAAACAGTTCATAAGGCAGTAGCATAGTAAAATATTTTATGCCGGTCACTAAGCTTAATTTCGTTATGGTCTCTTTAATGGTTCTATTCACTCATTCTGCCTGTCCTGAACTCGGGGGTCTATAAGCACAATGTAACTTTCAATAAATCCCCAAGGTCCTGGCTAACCCCTGACTTATGTGGGTTATGAACGCGGGTCCATTATCACACCCTATTACTTTAGGCAGGCCGTATCTTGGAAAAATATCTCCCAGGATCTTCTTCACCACAATTTGCACTGTTTCTTTTTTTTTTCTTTTTTTCCTTTTCTTTTCTTTTTTTTTTTTGGTGGGAAAGGCTTCAATCCATCTGAAAATGTATCTACAACGACTAGGAGAATTTTAAGTCCATAACTTGCTGGCTTTATTTCAGTAAAGTACACTTCCCAGAATTGTCCTTGTCTGGTTCCTCATAGGTGCTTTCCTGCAGGAAGCTTGGAAGGATAAGAATTAACCAATTGATGGACCTGACAGGCTTTTGTTAACCATTCAGTTATTTCCTTTAACTGTGAGTTGGTTAGTGGAAAACTCTGTTCTTGATCCTTCATGAATGAATGTAGTTTCTTTGAACTAAGGTGAGTGATTTGGTGTACATTATCTACTGACATAGTTAGAGCTGTGAATATAGGAGTTTTTACTGAAGGATTTAGAAATTCCACTTGGGGGCCTTCAGGGTTAAAAGTTATTTTGGCCTGGAGCTTGCTGAGCAGAACTCTGCCCATCAATGGGCCCGGGCATTCTGGAATTACTAGGAAGAAGTGATGGATTTTTCCTTTCCCCTGGTCCCAGGTCCTCTTAGTTGTCCAAGCCAGATATTTACTGCAATTAGCCCCTTGAATTAGAGACCTTTTATTTGATAGAGGGCAAAATGGGGCCTTAATGGCTGAGTATATTGCCCCTGTATCCACTTCAATGTTTACTGGGGTGCCCTCCACTTCAAAAGTTAACCTGAGCTCGGGGAGGGGATCTGATCCCCAACTTTCTTAGTCATCCTCCAGAGTCAGAATGGCTGGCTGGCGTGGCTGTCTCTTTCTAGGGCTCTCTTTGGCCCAGTGTCCTTTTTCTTTACAGTAGGCACATTGATCTGAGGCCAGGGGTGGCCTCTAGTTTGGGCCAAGGTATCCCTTCCTGTCTCCATGTTTCTTATTTCTGGCCTATTTGTTGTTGTGACCAGGACCTTAGTCAATTCCTTAGTCTGTCTTTTGTTTCTTTTATCCTCCCTTTGCTTCCTTATCTTCTTCAGTTTCTCTCGTATAGTATACCTTTTTGACTTTGCTGACTAAATCTCTCAAAGTCATATCTTGTAATCCATCTAAGTGTTTTAAATTTCTTTAAATATCCAGGGCAGCTTGCCCAATAAAGGCCATCATGACAGATGCCTTTTGAGCCTCTGCCTGAGTATCAAAAGGAGTATATCTCCTATATGCCTCCATAATTCTCCCTAGAAACATAGAGGGAGATACGTCAGGCCCTTGAATAAACTCTATTACCTTGGCCAAATTAGTTGGTCGCCTAGGAGCCACTAAGATACCCGCTATTAGAGCCCGGAGATAAGTGAACAGATGCTCCCTACCTTCAAAGGTATTGGGGTCCCTGTTTCGTCCATTCTAGGGAAAGCCGGGTTGAATATGTTGGGAAGTTGTGTCAGTCACCCACCTGGTCTGGTCTGAGGATATTATTTTCTAGCTTCCAGGAGGATTCTCTTTTGTTCCTCTGTCATGAAGAGAGTCCCTAGGTGTTGTTGGCAGTTATTCCAAGTAGGCTGGTGTGAAAACATCTATGAATCAACCACACCTGAGAGACGAGTGGGGTCCTCGGTAAAAGGGGGATTGTTATTTTTCCAGTTATATAGGTCTGAAGAGGAGAAAGGCCAAAACTGGTAGGCTTGCATTTTTTCCCCATGACCATCATCAATCATTGGCACATAGGGACGGAGGGGGAGCATCACGGGAGTTCCAGGGTTTTCAATCATTCATTGCCGGTGAGTTCCTTTAGCCGGGCCAGGTTCCTCCAGGGGAGGAGGGGCTGTGTGTGCCACGGGGGAGTTTTCTGGAGGGTTCTGGGCTGGCTTAGCTTCCTCCAATGGCGGAGAGGCTGAGTCAGCAGCAGGGGAATCACTTAGAGAGTGTTGGGGGTTGGGAGACCAGGGCAAGGGATAAGGAGAGGGATGAGAGTCCAGTAGAGTTAAATCTTGTGACTTAGGCAGAAAAGAGGGTGGAGGAGGAGGAGGAACAGAGGGTTTGAGAGATCGTGGGGGAAAGATTAGGAGCGGGGGCAGGGGCAAAGAAAGGCTTCACCCATGGAGGAGATTTGCAGAGGTAATGCCGGGTTAAGATATATGGCTTTTGATCTGGATGGCTATGTGGCCCTTCCTGAAAGACAATATCTCTGACTTTTTAAATTACTGAGAAGTAGAAAAATTCTTCTAAGGGCCATCCGAATCCAAAGGTGGGCCATTCTGAGGCACAGAGAGTCTGCCAGGTCCAGCGGTTTACTGAAAAAGAAAGATTCTGAGCCCTTAAGCGGAATTTGGTCCAGTGATCAAGGGTCAGGGACAGAGGCATTGAAGTGCTCTTTCCCATAATGAAAAATGCACAAACAGTAAAAGCAACGACACATGACACAGACAAGACAAGACAATAAAGACAGGCAATGGACGTCCAACACTGAGACGAGGACTGAGTAGCCGGCAATACCTGATGGGCTGGCAATACCGAATCTGAAACAAAATATCACTGAGTTAAGGAGACTATTGTTCCTCGATTTTCAGAGTCCTCTGGGGTGTCCCTCAGGGTGGTTGCCTGTGGCTCTGTGACACATCTGTCAGCCACCGTGAGAGAGAGCTCACGCTCTTTATTGACAGCCATTTTGCCAAGACCTAACCTGAAACCTGACACCAGAAAGAGGCGCCTTACGAATCCCGAGAGGAGCCTGTTGGGGTCTCTCGTCCGCTGCTCCCAGAACTCGGTGGAACCTCCATATGTAAAGGTCGGACGAGTGTCAGGCGAAGAGACCTCCAAGAGACTGTCTCATGCAAAAGCAAAGGGTTTATTGGGGGTCCAGCATGGTGGGGCTCAGAGCTCACTTAAATATAGCAGAGAGTCCTGAGAACAGCTTAAACAGGGCTTATATACTTTCCTTGGGGAGGGCAGGGAGGGAAGTTAAGTATACAGAAAAACATGAAGAGACAACTACCTATTTTACTAACTTTTCACTAACGACTATACTTTGCCAGATTTCCTAATGTCTCTATTGATATCTATTTTCCTACATACTTTTCCCAGTTCATCTTTGTGACTGACTCTTCACATGTGCTGACATTTACATTTACTCTATACCCGACAAGCTATAGCTAAAGAACTTTTGGTGCAAATTCTATACTCACTATCCTTTCTAAACTACCGACTATCTTCTTAATCTTACCGACTATCACTTTTTGACTGGATGTTATCTTTGACAATCAATCATCTAAGGCACAAGGTCCAATGCAATTGTATATCGATGTACCTGAGACATCTGTGCAGAAAATATATCAAAGCTAAGTATCACAATCAAGGTCCTAATACACTTCTGGGTTTCAAATCTTACCTAGATTTCTGTTTTCATACTTATATTTTACCTATATATTCTTGTAATTATCGCAGGTTATCAATACCATTTTTCATTCAGCTGAATGATTCCTAACCCAAATCAAACCTGTTATTAACCCTAACCATTCACTGTTGCCTCAATCTAACTTTACAGAAGAGCAGGGACAGAGATGGTCTTACAATACAAAAATGTAGGATTCATTCCAACTACTGAGAAACTCAAAGGTCCATGCAAAAATGATCCCTGCAGAAGTTGTAGGCAGCTATGTAGGAACTGAGAGAGCAAAAGTCATCTTCCATTGTAAAAAAACTGGTCAGGATGAAGGAATGTGTCTGAATCAGCCTCTGTCTTCTTAATTTAGAGAAGAAGGACCAAACCAGGCCTGTTTTGAGAGCTGTTCCCGGGTGCCTATGGTTGATATACCATTCTAAGTTGTGAAAGTGTCACAGGAAGTAGGGGCAGCCTCAATTTCATGGGACACTTTGAAACAACTGTTAGGACAACGTGGTTGCCAAGGCAGTGACCTTATTCAATTCCTGAAGGAAGTGACCTCACCTAACATCCTTAGAGACAGAACTCTCTGAACTTGGGATCCAGGAAGCCAGTCACCCAAATCCACTCCCAGTCCCACTCCCAGGGGTCTCAATTTCTTGGATTTACCAAGGACAGATTTAGTCTTTCTTGGTACATACTGATGTGAGGATGGCCAAATGCCAGAAAGCTCTGAAAAGTCGCCTTTACTGAGAAAGCAGGTATTGGATCACCGCTGGCTCCTCAGTACTTCACAATGTTGACCAAAGAGACCAGATCTGAGACAGGACAGGCCATTTTGGGGGAAGAAAATATGGCCCACAATCAGAGAAACTCTGGATAGTCACAGACCTACTTTGGGGAAGGAGGTGCCTTTGTGGGTGTGGGTGTGAGTTTGTGGATTTGTCTCATGTTCTCAGAATAGGTAGGAAAGTCGGTATGTTTGGTTTGGTGTAGACTGTTTCGAGTAAGTCGTTTGACAAGGCGAGTGTTTCTATGTCTGTGTATCCCACGGTGTCCATGGTTGTAGACATTAGAAAAGAGAATGCATCAATTGATATGTCCTGTCTAGTTGAAAGCTTCCCAGCATTCATCCTGCCCAATTTATGAATGGATTTCAGCTTGCCTTATCGATGGGCAACACTTACTATCTTTCAAAGTTTCTGCTTTCTTCCTGAATTCTGGCCACTCTCCAGAATAGGCTCATGGTTTTGTGTCCAATATATGTACCACTTCCAAGCCCTGTGACATCGTCATGTACTGGATAGCTGAAGGGAATGGTGAGCATCTCAGAAAACTCTGATACCAGTGTGATCAGGATAGTCTCAGTGGAGAAAACCTTTGGGCCTTTTAATTATCAATTGTTCTGCTGCCCTCAATGTCTGAAAGGTCTTTGCCTCAGGCCACCCCTTTTTGATGCCTGAAAAAACTGTTTTCACATGGAAATGAATGGGCATCACCTGAAGCTTTTTGCTTAATTCCATTGGAAAGGATGTGTCTGAATCAGCCTTTTGGCCCTGTGTGAGGCTTAGGCTTAGATTCTCAGCACCTGATGGATCTAAAGAAAGATTCCATGTGTGCATCCAAAACCAAAATAGCCAAAAGAGCAGTCATTCTGTATGAAGTCTCTCCCCTTCCTTTGTGAGGTTCCAGACATACATCAAGTTAGAATAGGAATGCTTTGGGTCAAATAATTTCTTCAAAGCCCTGCAGAGGCTAGCCCATAGGTGCTTGGGTTTCCTCATGTCTCCAATTCAGACAAAGAAACCCCACAGTAGTCCTCAAATTGGAGAAGCAGAGAAGTATTAACAGCAGGCCTATGTGATCACACCAGGTTCACAGGAAGGGTGTCCAAGCCACCCTGATTTTAGGCAAATTAGAGGCAAGGGAGATTATTTTGGAACTGTCTTGGTCTGCGCCCCTCATCGAAACATCCAACCAGAGGTTATGAAGAGTGTTTATATGAAATATCATGAGGACCATGTGGGAGTGTGTTGGTTTTAATTGTGGTCATTTGTGTGGTGGTTGGAAGAGATGACTGGGTCCACCTTGACATGATCTCTGGTGTGATTCCCCTAAGAGACTGAGTTCTGGAACTGACCTCAGAGAAGTATTGCCATGAATTGTGTTGGGATGTTAAGAGACTACGCATGAGAGTCGCCCTTGGAAACTGAGATGTATGCCCAGGTTGTATTTCCACAAAGCACTGGGAATCACAGCCAAGATATCACATGATTTTATTCTGAAAGACTTGGCAGCCATAGTTGAGAGTCAAAACACACATGGACCTTACATTGTAGACATCAATGGGCCTGGATTCACGTGACCATTTAGCCACTCTTTGGGAAGCCTTGCCTGTGAGAATTCTCCATTGTCTTTTATTGACATGAGCTTCCTCAAAATTTATTGGTTCTGGATTGATTTGAAACGCACAGTGCATCCAACTTCATCTTTCAAAAATGGCTAGATAAATACCAAGAAATTTTTGAAATTCCCATGACCAGGTGGCACTGGAGAACATTTGGATGTCCTGTTGCTGATCATGAGTATACCAGACAGTGCCTTGATTGACTGGGTTTCATGAAAATGGTGTAGAACAGAGATGCCAATAAATTGGAGGCTGCTGAGTACTGGGCCTAGAGCAGTAGTGGGCAGGTGTGTGATAAAACATTTGTGGTGGGCCCATGTGGATCTGCCATTAGCTTCCAAGTGTCTTGTGACTGAAATGGTACAGCAAGCAGTCCCTTCTATGTAAAGGCATCTTGTAATATTGAGAAGTCTCAGGGCAAGTTTCAGAATCAAGTTGCTATGGTCAATGGGGCAAACTATGTGGGATAGAAGCATGGTTCGTGCATTGTCCTAGAGAAACTTACCCACCACACGTGACAGAACTCCCTCCAGCACTGTGTCCCAGTTGACCTCTTTGTATTTTGTGAAGCAAATACCAAACTCCCAGTGAAGCCGCAAGAAACACCATGAAAATTTTAGGATCACAAAATGGCTTCACAGTCCACACGGGGAGACACTTAGACCCAGTGGCCACAGTTTAGCTACAAATAGCAAATTCAGCACTGCTGCTAATGTTCAGTGGAAAATAAGAAACAATGTCCTCCAGATCACTTAGATGCAGACCCACCTTTATTGGTCTCACTAGAAACGAAGCTAAAGCACTTGACAACAACATATGTTTCAAGTGCCCAACCTCAGAGGCAGTTCCACAAGAAGTCTTTAGGCCAGAGGAGCTCCAGTGTGTGGAGTGTTTACCCTGTCCCTTACTTTTGGAAACTCCTTAGCATATTCCATTCCGGATATGTATTCACAGATTTTCTAACTCTTCTCCTCTAATTTTGTCTTACTTGGGGAGTAGGTAATGTCAAGCCATTGTTCTGGATGACAGTGGGAACAATTTTTTGTAGCACATATTTGCATACACATTGGATTCATTTTACAATTTTCCAGTCAAAATGGTGAATCCCTCACACTAACCCCTACGCTACTAAACTCTGACTACTAATCATAATATGATGGAGAATAATAACCCAAACAGAATTGAAACACAAGCAGTTCAGAGGAGGCATCGTGTATAGTTGGACTTGCCTTTTGCATTATATAGGGTAGGAGTTATGAATCTAGTCAATTATTTGGTTGAAAGAATTCTCCATGTTTTTTTAAAGTTAACAAATATGTGAATTCCTGTCTCCCTTTCTCTGTAGCCTGTTTAGCACATGTAATTTTATATGCACATATAGAATCATACCTGGTATCACACGTATATTTTTGGTGAGGTGGCTGACTTGGCATATAGAAATTGTGAGAAGATATCACTCCTTCTAAAAGCTGTTGGAACTGAGAAGATATCACTCCTTCTAAAAGCTGTTGGAACTGAGAATTCAACCTATGGGTGATCCTCCTATTTGAATAGCATTATACATAAATCCATGTTCAGTAAAATGAATATTTTTGAATCTGTGGATGATATGTATTTCATGATGAATTTCGATTGGCATATATAATGCTACTTTTTAATGTCTCTCTGTGTGTGTCTGTGTATATATATATATATATATATATCCTCCAGATTTTTCAAAATATGAAATATATGTGTCTTATTATGCACTCCCAAATTTCATTCATATTCATGTATGTGGATTTATAATCTACTTTTCAAAAGATTATTCTCAGAAATATTCATCCACCCGAAATACATTTTGGTTTACTAGTACTGAAAACTATCTTCAGTAAATGGTGCATAGAAATCCTAATATTTTGACATTGCAAGATGGCCATGAATAGAGTGCATCACACCCTTTGTACTGCGCCACTTTACATGTGAATAAGGAGTTAGAATGACAAAAAAGTATCTTGTTAGGATCTTACAGAAAATTGGGTGTGCCTGGAACCTAGAAGAATGATTTCCACCACCAAGGTCCTGTAATTGAGTCTCAAACAAGAGCCAACTATGCGACCAAAGATCTGGGATGACTGATCCGTGCGGCCCGTGCCATGGCTACAGACGGCGGGCCTCCACCGAGAAGCGACCAGCATGCAGGGAGAAACGTTGCTGCAAATTCTGTGGAATCCGGCTGGCTCACCCGCCACTGAGCCCGGGGCTGAGCTCGGGATTTCAGATGGGGAAGAAAGCGCTACAGTTCTATCCCCCACAACCGAAACTCCATCGAGGAAACCAACGGCCACCATTTTGGAGAGCTGAAGTATCCACCGCCACTCTCCGACAGATTGCAACAACAAAACAGGTGTGTGTTACTCAGCTTATCTCCCATACAGCAGGTAATTTGCAAAAATTCTCTCTTAGGCTTTCCGGGGGAGGGATTACCAGAGAAAGCCTTCACAAAGACGGGGGGAAAACTAGTGGCACCTGACCTTCAACTTCCCCTCCCATCACCGGTGAAAACGAAACTTGTCTAGCCAGCGCAATGGGTGGGGCAAGCGGAAAAATTCAAAACAATAGAGTGCCAGGGTTCCCAAAAGACACCCTCCACACCCAAGAAACGGCAGGCAAAGAGTACAGTTTGATCTGCCAAGAGGCATCACTCAGGGGAAATCTGGTGTAGCAGGGGAAATCAGGACTCGCAGAGGAAACCAGGGGACTAGAGGACAGACCCGCTTGACTAGGCGGCTGGAGAATGCCTGCCCACCAGCAACCAATCACCCGCTGGCTGCCTGCGCAATTGGGCAGCTAGAGATCACCCGTCCGCCAGTGACAGCCCATTCACTGATTGCACGACTGGATGGCTGGAGACCGCCCGCCCGCCAGCGACCGGGAGGTGAAACCAACCAGAGACAGTCCAGTCCCACCCCCCCATTCAAACACCTCGGCAAGGAGCCTGGGGCCCGCCATAGCAGACAGGTGACATCACTGGAGCTCAGCTGTCGGAATTCCTTCCAAGCGGAATCCACTTTTGCAGGCATAGTCTACAAACACAAAAGAGAGACAACAGAGATATACAAAACCAAAACAAATCTATTGAAGAGAGCAGAAACACAGCAATCAATAGAGCTGAAAAGTAATGTGAACATCATGAAAAAACAAGGGAAAAAAATTCTACAGGAAGACCGAGAAGCATCAGAAATAGGGATAGGGAAAAAACCTCAAGGCATACCTAACTCAGATGGAAAGGAATATTAGAGAAGACATGAGGCAGCAAGTCCAAGCAATAAAAGTATATTTTGAAAATCAAATAAACAAACAAATTCAAATGGCAAAGAACGAGCTTTACCAGGAGATAGAGATCTTAAAAAGAAATATCAAACAGTAATCCTAGAAATGCAGAAAACTATAAACCAAATTAAAAACTCAAACGAAGAATATTACAAATAGACTAGATCAATTAGAATTTAGAACATCAGATAATGAAGACAAAGTTTATCAACTTGAAAAGAATAGAGTAAACACAGAAAAGATGCTTAAATCCCATGAGCAATCTATTCAAGAGATATGGGATGTCATAAAAAAAGCAAATTTGAGTGTCATCTGGATAGAAGAAGGCATAGAGATTCAAACCAAAGGAATGGACAACATATTAAATGAAATATTTCTGGAAAATTTCCCAGAGATGAAAGATGGAATGAATTGCCAAATCCTGGAAGCCTACAGGACCCCAAGCATTCAAAACCATAATAGACCAACTCCAAGACAAATAATTATGAAGATAGCCAGAACAAGGACATACAGAACAAAGAGAGAATATTAAAAGCTACGAGAGAAAGTAGGCAGATTACATTCAGGGGTAAACCAATAAAGTTAACGACTGATTTTTTATCACAAACTTTGAAAGCAAGAAGATCCTGGAAAAAAGTATTTCAAACGCTCAAAAATAATGGATTCCAACCAAGAACACTGTATCCAGCAAAATTAAGCTTCAGATTTGACAATGAAATTTAAGTCTTTCACGATAATCAAAAGCTAAAAGAAATCACAGCCAGAACACCAGCAGTGCAAAGCATTTTGAGCAAAATACTACAAGAAGAGGATTTGAAAAGTAATGCCTGAAACTAGCAGCGGGAGGTATCTCAGTAAAGGGAGAGGAAAATAACCAAAAAGTAAAAACTAACCAAAATAAATAAATAAAGAAATAAATAAACATGACTGGAAGTACAAATCATATTTCAATTGTAACCTTAAATGTTAATGGCCTAAACTCACCAATCAAGAGACATAAGCTAGTAACCTTGATCAAAAAAGAAAAAAATCCAACAATATGCTGCCTTCAGGAGACTCATATGATAGGTAAAGACATACAGAGGCTGAAATTAAAAGTTTGGGAAAAATCATACCACTCACATGACCCTTGGAAGCAAGCAGGAGTGGCCATACTCATATCAAATAAAATCAACTTCAACCCTACGTTAATCAAAAGGGATAAAGAAGGACACTATATACTGTTAAAAGGAACCTTGCACCAACAATGCATAACCATTATCAATTTGTATGCACCAAACAATTGAGCTGCAACACTCATAAAACAAACTCGCCTCAAGTTCAAGAGTCAAATAAACTACAACACAATAATTATGGGTGACTTCAACACACCGCTCTAGCCATTAGACAGATCCTCTAGACAAAAACTGAATAAAGAAACCATAGAATTCAACAGCAGAATCAGTAACCTAGACTTCACCGACATATATAGAATATATCAACCATCAAAAAGTGGATACACGTTCTTCTCAGTAGCACATGGATCCTACTCAAAGGTAGACCATATATTATGCCATAGGGCAATTATTAGTAAATATAAAGTCGTGGAGATAATACCATGCACCATATCTGATCATAGTGGAATGAATCTGGAAATCAATGATAAAAGAAAGAAGGAAAAATCCTACATCACATGGAAAATGAACAACATGCTACTGAATGATAAATGGTTTACAGAAGACATAAAGGAGGAGATAAAAAAATTCGTAGAGACAAATGACAATACAGACACAACACACTGGAATCTATGGGACACAATGAAAGCAGTTTTAAGAGGGAAATTCATTTCTTGGAGTTCTTTCCTCAAAAAAAAAAAAAAAAGAAAGAAAAAAACAGCAAATAAATGAACTCACACTACACCTCAAAAACCTAGAAATGGAAGAGCAAAACAACAGCAAATGTAGTAGAAGACAAGAAATAATTAAAATTAGAGCAGAAATCAAGGAAATTGAAACAAAAAACATTGAAAATATTGATAAAAATAAAGTTGGTTCTTTGAAAAAATAAATAAGATTTATAGACCCTTAGCCATGCTAAGGAAGAGAAGAAAAGAGAGAACTCAAATTACTAACATACGGGATGAAAAAGGCAATATCACAACAGACACTACAGAAATAAGAAGATAATTAGAAAGTATATGGAAAACCTATGTTCCAATAAAATAGATGATAGTGAAGATATCAATAAACTTCTTAAGTCATGCGATCTGCCCAGATTGAGTCAGGAAGACAGACACAATTTAAACAGAACAATAACAAAGGAAGAAATTGAAGAAGCCATCAAAATACTACCAACAAAAAAAAGCCATGGACCGGATGGGTATACAGCAGAGATCTACATAACCTTGAAAAAGGAATTAATACCAATACTTTTCAAGCTATTTCAAAAAATAGAAAAAGAAGAAACTCTTCCAAATTCATTCTATGAGGCCAATATCACCCTGATCCCAAAACCAGACAAAGACACTTCAAAGAAAGAAAACTACAGACCAATATCTCTAATAAATTTGGATGCAAAAATTCTCAATAAAATCTTGGTGAATCGAATACAAAAGCATATCAAAAAAATTATGCACCATGATCATGTAGGATTCATCCCTGCGATTCAAGGCTGGTTCATTATACGGAAATCAATAAATGCTATTCACCACATCAATAGACTTAAAGACAACAACCATATGATCATCTCGATAGATTCAGAAAAAACATTCGAGGGAGTTCAACATCCCTTTATGTTGAAAACACTAGAAAAACTAGGGATAACAGGAACTTACCTCAAGATTGCAAAAGCTATATATGATAAACCTCAGGCTGGCATCATCCGAAATTGAGAAAAGCTGAAGGCATGCCCTCTAAAATCTGGAACAAGAGGGATGCCCTCTATCACCACTTCTATTTAATTTAGTTCTTGAAATACTAGGCATAGCAATTAGACAGACAAAAGAAATTAAAGGCATAAAACTAGGAAAAGTAGAACTTAAATTATCGCTATTTGCAGATGACATGATAATATATTTAACAGACCCAAAAGGGTCTACAGAGGAACTGCGAGAGTTAATAAATGAATTCAGCAAAGTGGCAGGATATACAATCAACTCGCATAAATCAAAGGCATTGCTGTATATCAGCAGCAAAACTTCTGAAATGGAAATGAGGAAAACCACTCCATTCAAAATATCCTCAAAGAAAACAAGAAAATTGGAAAAACAATTAAATAGTTGGGAAACAACCTAACAAAAGAGGTGAAAGATTTATAAATGAAAACTACAGAACCCTAAAGAGATAGAAGAGATCTTAGAATATGGAAAAATATACCCAATTCATAGATAGGCAGAAATAACATCATCAAAATGGCGATATTACCCAAATTCTCTACAGGTTTAAATTGATGCCAATCAAAATCCCAACGACATTTCTTGTAGAAATGATAAAGCAATCATGAAATTCATATGGAAAAACAAAAGACCCAGAATAGCAACAGCAATTCTAAGCAGGAAGTTTGAATCTGGAGGTATAGCGATACCAGAGTTCAAACTGTACTACAAAGCAATAGTAACAAAAACAGCATGGTACTGGTACCAAAACAGGCAGGTGGACCAATGGAACAGAATAGAGGACACAGAAACCAATCCACAAAATTACAACTTTCTTATATTTGATAAAAGGGGCTAAAAACCTGCAATATACGAAGGATAGCATCTTCAACAAATGGTGCTAAAAAAATTGAAAATCGATATGTAACAAAATGACACTGAATCCCTTTCTCTCGCCAAGCAAGGAAGTTAACTCAAAGTGGATCAAGGAGCTAGATATCAAATCAGAGACACTGCATCTGATAGAAGAAAAAGTTGGCTACGATCTACATACTGTGGGGTCGGGCTCCAAATTCCTTAATAGGACACCCATAGCCCAAGAATTAATAACAAGAATAAATTAATGGGACTTACTTAAACTAAAAAGTTTTTTTTTTCTCAGCAAGAAAAACAATAAGAGAGGTAAATAGAGAACCTACATCCTGGGAACAAATTTTTACCCCTCACACTTCAGATAAAGCCCTAATATCCAAAATATACAAAGAACTCAAAAAATTAAAAAATAAGATAACAAATAACCCAATCAACAAATGAGCCAAGGACCTGAACAGACACTTCACAGAGGAGGACATACAATCAATCAACAAGTACATGAAAAAATGCTCACAATCTCTAGCAGTCAGAGAAATGCAAATCAAAACCACCCTAGGATACCATCTCACTCCAGTAAGATCGGCAGCCATTAGGAAGTCAAAAAACAGTAAGTGTTGGCGAGGATGTGGGGAAAAGGGGACACTTGTACACTGCTGGTGGGACTGTAAATTGGTGCAGCCAATTTGGAAAACAGTATGGAGATTCCTGGGAATGCTGGGAATGGATCCACCATTTGACAAAAATATCACCCTTCTTGGACTATTCTCTGATCATCTTAAAACAGCGTACTATTGGGATACTGCCACATCAATGATCATAGCGGCACAATTCACAATAGCTAGACTGTGGAACCAACTTAGATGCCCTTCAATAGATGAATGGATAAAAAAATGTGGAATCTACACACAATAGAGTATTACGCAGCACTAAAAAATTACAAAATCATAGAATTTGCAGGGAAATGTATGGCATTAGAGCAGAATATGCTAAGCGAAGCTAGCCAATCCTTAAAAAACAAATGCCAAATGTCTTCTTTGATATAAAGAGAGCAACTAAGAACAGAAAGGGAGGAAGAGCATGAGGAAAAGATTAACATTATACAAAATGAGTGAGGGGAGAGAAAGGGAGAGAGAACAGAAAGCATATGGAAATGGTAGGAAACCCTCAATGATACACAAAATTACACATAATAGGTTGTGAGGGGAAATGGGAGGGAAATAATGGAGAGAATTAAACAACAGCACATGAGGTAGAGAGGGAAGATGGGAGGGGAGGGGAGGGGGGATAGTAGGGGATAGGAAAGGTAGAAGAATACAACAGTCACTAATATGCCATTATGTAAAAATGTGAATGTGTAACCAATGTATTTCTGCAATTCTTATTTGGGGAAAAAAATGGGAGTTCATAATCCAAATGAGAAAAATGTATCAAAGATGATATATCATGAACTTTGTAATGTTTTGAACAACCAATAAAAATAAATAAATAAATAAATAAAGGTTTAAAATTCAGTGGGAAGAAATCAGCTAAAAAAGTGTTGAGATGCATTCATTTTTCTTAGCAGAAACTTTGTTTTGTGTAGTTGTAACTATCACAAATTTATTTTACCAGAAATTTGGCTTTTGAAAATGCACATAAATTGAGATTAAAGGATAATTCACCTACCTTCATGAAAAATTCATAGCATTTCCTATATTTTTCATATTTCATTTTTTTAGTTAATATTTTGTCATGGACCAGGTCTAGCCTTAGGCTATTCTTCCAGAATACTACCTCATCTGACAAGTTCGTACAATGTGTTGGATTTTTCTTTTCTTCTTTTATTTAATTGTTTCTAGTTAATAATGTGTATTTCTCCTTATCTTTATTTGGACATACATACCCAACTATATCTTTGCATTTTATGTTTTACTGGGGAAGAGACTCATCAAAAGCTTTTTGTTATATGTATTAACAATCAAACATTCAGAGCATGCAATTATTCTTAATTTTGCATGAAAATATCTTTGCACAATTTTTCTTATAAAGATTTAGAATTATTAATAATTTCCCTGCTGTAATAAGTAACTACTTACAAGAAGAATTAAACAATTGACTTTATATCAATTATGAATATGAAAAGTACTAAAATAAATATTTGGCAATTAATACACAATTGATACAAATTGAAATCACGAGAAATCCATTTAAAATGTCAGTGCATATGGTCCTTAAATAATAGGTTTTTTAAATAATTTTTCTCTAATTCATAAGATGTATTATGCCATATTATCGCTTAATGTGATATAAAACTTTAAATTATCAGTATAGATAAATAAGAAAGAAACCTGTTTACTTAAATATGTTTAATTGATTTTCACTGTAAGATGTTAATTCTGGAAGACTTGAGAATTAAGAAAGATATGGTCTATATTATATCTAACAGGCTAATCAAAGTACTTTTAAATATAAATGTATATATACATTTATATTTGTAATGCATATGCATGAATATAGATACATATATATAATAAATGTATAGTGATATATCTATCAGGTGATTATAATTTTAATGTTTTCTCAAGAAAAAAGAATGACTATAAAAAACAGTCTTAAATTTAAATTTCATAGCAAGATACTGTTTGTAATGACATGAGAGAAAAATTGATATGGATGGAAAATGAAAAAGGAAGAGAGAGAAGGGGGAAAATGAGGAAGAAAGTGAGTAAAGAAGAGGGAGAGGCATATTCGATGTTAAGAAAAAAGTGGAGGGGCTGGGTTTATGGCTCAGTGGTAACATGATTGTCTAGCATGTGTGAGGCACTGGGTTCTATTCTCAGCACCACATAAAAATAAACAAAATGAAGGTCCATCAACAACTGAAAAACAAAAAATAAAAAAGTAGAAATATTACCAAAATTCCAAGCTTTGTTGAATGTTAAATAAAAAACAATATGTTACATAGCCTTATGTAATTTCTAGACTCCCCAAAATAGTCATTAAATGTTAGATCATTAGTGCTATAACTAAAAATCCATTGTTCCTTCCTCTACATTCTGTGTCATGCTAGTACTAAAATAAATTGTATTATAACACCAAAAAAAAAAAAGCCAAATCATAATATTTCTACAGTAACTGACCCGAGTTTAACATCAATGCAAGTAGATTCCTATGGGACATGATGTGCATTTTGACGTTCATTTTTATTCAACACTGGAACATTACTATTTCTTCAGTTTATGCACATCATAGGATACATATTTCATCCACAATTTAGCAAATTTATACGCATTTGTTTAACTTCAAATCACTTCCTGCTTCAGTACCCATGTATTCCTCCATGTTTCTTGACTGCTCTTTTCATGAGACTTCTTTACAAACACATTATTTTCGATTTCCATTATCATATTTGAAGCAAAACACCCGTCATGATAAACCATAACCCTAATATTACCATTAAATGTATAAGTGGTTGGAAAGAATGATTGTATATCAATATAAGATTTCTTACTTAGTTACAGATATCAATTCAATCCATTATTTAAAGTGGAACCAGTTATATTATTTATTCACAGTATGGTCTATTCATGTATTATCTCTATATTCATAGACACAGGGTACACCTCTTTATACCCCCAATACTAATTTATACGTCTTCAAAATATTGCTCCCAGAAATGGTGGAACAAATACATGTAACCTGATCTACATATACATTTTATCACAGTAATATTCTGAACAGCAAAAAGCAAAGTTCACACTTATGATTGTACCATACCTAAATGGAAAGTGAACATGGATTACTAAAAATATCCATGTCCAGGTTGCCTAATGATCTCAAATGAAAATCCTATTGGTGACTACATATTTGTTTCTTTCAAAGATTATATATTCAAACTCAACCCTGTTGAATATGTCTAAAGCTGTCACTCAGTTTACACTTTGAATGATTTTGTAATGTGTCTATTGATATCTGCTTTCCTACATATTTTCCCCAGTTCATCATTGTGACTGAATCTTCACATGTGCTATCACTAACATTCACTCTCTAACCGAAACCCTATTGCTAAAAAACTTTGGTCCAAATCCTATATTCACTCTTCTTCCTAAACCTACCTACTGTCTTCCTAATCCTACCGACTATCCCTTTTTGACTGGATGTTCTCTTCTACATTCAATCATCCAAGGTACAAGGTCCTATGCCATTGTATATCGATTTATCTGAGACATCTGTGCAGAACGTAATTCAATGCTAAGTATCCCAATCAAGGACCCAATGACCTTCTGGGCTTCAATTCTTACTTAGATTTCTCTTTTCGTTCATATATTTCACCTCTATATTCTTATAAATATCGCAGGTTCCCAATACCATTGTTCATTGAGCAGAATGGTTCCTAACCAAAATTGAAAATGTTATTAACACTAACCATACACTCGTCCCTCAATCTAACTTTACAGAAAAGCAGTGACAGTGTTGGTCTTGCAATTCAGGAATGTATGGGATCTTCCACCTGATGAGAACCTCAAAGGTATGTGCAGAAATGATCCCTGGAGAAGATGTAGGCAGCTATGAAGGACCTGAGAGAGCAAAAGTCATCTTCCATGGAAAACAACCTGGTAGGATGAAGTTTGGTGTCTGAATCAGCCTCTGTCTTCTTAATGTAGAGAAGACGGACCAAACCAGGCCTTATGGAGAGCTGTTCCTGAGAGCCTATGGATTATATCTCATTCTAACTTATGAAAGGGTCACAGGAAGTAGGGGCAGCCTCCATCTAAAGGGACCATAAGAAGCAACTGTTAAAACAAAGTGGTTGCCAAGGCAGTGACCTCATTCAGTTCCTGAAGGAAGTGACCTCACCTCACTTCCTTGGTGTTGGAACTCTCTGAACTTGGGATCCAGGAAGCCAGGCACCCCGAGCCAGTCCCAGTCCCAGTCCCAGTTGTCTCACTTGTTTGGATTTACCAAGGACAGGGTCAGTCTTTCTTGGTACCTACTGATTTGAAGATGTCCAAATGCCAGAAGAGCTCTGAAGAGGGGCCTTTCCTGAGAAAGAAGGTAGTGGCTCACCGCTGGTTCCTGTCAACTTCACAGAGTTGGCCAAGGAGACCAGATCTGAGAGAAGACAGGCCATTTCGGAGGAACATAGTATGGCCCAGCAGTCAGAGAACACTCCGAATAGTCACAGACCTACTTGGGGGAAGGAGGTGCCTTTGTGGGTGTGGTTGTGGGTTTGTGGTTTGGTCTCATGTTCTGAGAATAAGTTTTTTCAGATATCAGCTCCGGAGCCCAGGAATTAGTTCTCATTGGGGCTAAGGTTCCCCACCAGCGAGATTTGAAATTGGCGCTGGCTGCATTGTTAACAAGGGCGGGGACTTTTCACGCCACTGCAGAAAAGAAGAAGGTAGGAAGAAGAAGTCCTTAGGCGCCATGTTGGGGTTTTTCTCTGGGGTATGGCTGCCATTTATACTTTTCCTAACATTCCTCCATTTTTGTTTTTTTAGAAATTGGGGTGTTGTTTTTCATTTCTGGCTGATTCCTGCTGTGTAGGGGTGCTGTGGGGCCTAGAAAGGGAAGTGGACGAATGCTCGGGGGGCAGGTCTTGGGATATCATGGCAGCCAGAAATAAAACCCAGTGGTATAGATAGCTACTTCAGTAGGGGTAAAGTCCATGAAAGTTCCCTGATGCCACAAGTTGTCGATGGCATGAAACCAGTCCTGGATGGAGGAGATTGTTGGTATCAGCCACTGGTCCTGTAACAGAGACTCAAGGAAATACTGGAAGCGTTGCCTGGACATGGCGTCACCAGCACCTGAAGAAGATCAGAGCGAATAAAAACAGAATGAAGATAAAAATTAAAGCAAAGGTCAATTTTTGGCAGAAGTTCCATGTTGGGGGACTGACATAGAAGAGGCCAAGGGCCATGAGGAAGCTTAGAATGTCATAAAGACTCATGAATCCAGGATGGCAGATTAGGAGGTTCTCCAAGCTCGTTGCCTCCCGCTGTCTGATGTACGTTGCATTCCATCGTGCCTGGTAGTGAGCTTCATCACGGAGTGAACTGTTCTCTTGGAGATGTTAGGGGTTCATCGGTCATCAGAGGCTGGTAGTGCCTAAGCAAAAGCTGGTTGAAATTTTGATTAAAAATTTTTTGCAGTTGGGTTTGAAGGAACTTCATTATGCATGGCAAGAGAGCACAAAAAGGGAGCATCCCAATAAGGGGCCCCAAGATAGGTAGTAAGTACATGGCAAGATAGGATTGGAAGAACCCTGTTATGGGATTGGAGGAGCTAGGTTTGAGCAATTTGGTCGATAATTCCTGCAATTTAACAACATTTTTTTCTATCAGCCCAGATTCATTAACATAATAGCAACATTCCTCTCTGAGGAATAGGCATGTACCCCCGTTTTCTGCAGTGAGAAGATCAATTGCCCTTTGGTTCTGTAAAGCCACGTGTGCCAATGAAGTAACCTGGCGCTGCAAGGAGCCCAGAGACTCAGCAGTGGTATCGAGCGCTTCCTGCAGTTTTTGTTGCAGGTCATTGGATGCCCATAGAACATGACCTATAGCTCCACCAGAGAGTCCGAGACCCGCCACTGAGGTTGTTAAAGTGAGGCCTACAAGAACCGGCAGAAAAACTGCCCTACGGGTTCGGGAAGGTAGGGCCAACTGTCGGAATTCGGTGGGAGTATACAAAGACAGCTGAGGAACTACAGTAACCAAGAAACAGGTGCCAGAGACATTGATCGTTGAGGTACTTAAAGACCCATTACACCAGAGGAAATTTCCAGGTTGCATAAACGCAGGGCTCGATTGTGTGCTTAAGCTTAAGGAACAAATTGGTAAAGGATTCATTATTGGCAGGTGAAAAGCAAATAAAGCATTGGTGGAATAACTTTCCCACAGTGGGATACGTGTCACATGTAGGGGTTGTCCTTTCTTAGAGAAATTGTAGGTTTTTGCTGAAATATTTCCTGCCGCTAATGGGACCGCTGCTAGAAGTGGACGACTAATTGAAGCCCAGAGAAAGCACTGAGATGGAGGCACAGAAAGAGGGGTGGATTTTAATAATTGAAGAGTTTGGTGTAACAAATTGAGCCATGTGTCAGGGGGTCCTGAGGGGGTTGAAGGGTCTGAATCCTTTTTGGATGAGCTATGGATAAGATCTCGAAGTTTTGATTCTGACTCCTTAATGTGTTCGACTACCTGGATGGTTGCCTTAGGTGGCATAATCAGGGTGCTGCCAACAGTCATCCACATTGTGGGTCTGGCTGAGGTTGTCCGAGCATAGACAGCAAACTCAACATAGCCCCAACGTTTGGCCTTGGGGTCAGGTATATCTAAAGTATACCATCCATTGTTATCAGATGAAGAGCCTTTATGCCACTTTAGATAACTAGATGTCCACCCTTTTGGGTAACCAAGTGAGTGGTAAGAATAGCTACCATGTTCATCATGGAACCTGCATGACCAATAGGGGCACCCATTATATATCTCAGGCCACCAATGACAATAGTCTTTTGTTTGATCAAAAAGGAAGCAAATGAAAGGCCAGTTCCAGCTACCAGGGATGAAGGTCCTTGAAGGTGACAATTTTAGGGAACTAGAGGTGCAATTGTGGATGAAGCAAGTAGTTGTATCCACTGCACCGACCTTCTGCATGCCATGTTCTGAGTACCGTTCCTGAAGAGTGAATAAATACATGGTAGGAGAGGTGGGTAAAGACCAGTCCCGATAGAGTACAGAAAATAAGCAGAGCACAAAAAAACAAGCAGTTACAGAAGATTAGGGTGTTGGGAGAGCTCATTGTGACTTTTTTAAGAGGAATTGGGCTGCATGGAACACCGTGTGAGCTGCAACTTAAATGGGTGAGATGAGTGTGGAGAGCAGGAGTTAAGGGGAGGTTCAGGAGGTGATTCTTGGAGTTCCTCTGGGTGGTCCTGTCGTCAGCAGGTGGGACCTCCTGGTGATATGGCTTCAACCTAGAAATGTGAATCCAGGGAGTGAGACGGTTGTCTGGTAAGGAGAGTTTGGCGGCAGTGGGCGTACAGAGAATGACAGGATAGGGGCATTTCCATTTTGGGGCAAGAGTCCCTTTCTCCTCTGGGGTATTATAATAGACTAGACTCCCAGGTGTTATGGGAGGAGTGTTTGGAGAGGACACTGGGTCCGGATGAAGCCAGTCCTGATATTTCCAGATTTCCGAGCAGAGATGATATAAAAGAGGCAAAGACAAATCTCGGGTGAGAGATCCTTGTGAAATGACCAACCCAGGGGGTATAAGAGGTCTTCCATACATTATCTCAAAGGGAGACAGTAAAGATGGTTTTTAGGGAGAGCTCTGATTCGAAGCAAATCCAAGGGAAGGAGTTTGACCCAGTCTAAGTTTAATTCCATTGTCAATTTGGTAAGGACTTCCTTTAGAGTACGATTTACCCTTTCCACTTTCCCTGAAGCTTGGGGGTAATATGGACAGTGGGAATGCCACTTGAAGGAGAGGGCTTGAGAGACCTTTTGTGTGATCCTAGAAATAAACTCAGGGCCATTGTCATATTGTAGAGAAGTGGGCATACCAAACCTGGGGATGATGTCTGTCAGTAAGATTAAAGCTACAGTGGAAGCCGTTTTATTGGAAGTGGGAAATGCCTCAATCCAACCAGAGAAAGTGTCCACAAAGACAAGGAGGTATTTAGTGCGCCATACTGTGAGCATGTTGGTGAAGTCTACCTGCCAGTCAGCAGTGGGAATGTGTCCCCGGGCTTGGTGGGAAGGGAAAGGTTTGGGCCTTAAAGGAGTATAAGTGTTGGTCCACTGACAGATCTGACAATTAGAGGCTATATTCTGTAGCATGGCTTTGTCAGAGAGGGTGAGCGAGAAGAAGCTCTGTAAAAAGAGGTCAAAGACTGAGAATTGGAAAGGAATAGATTATGAAGGAACTTGAAGAGATTCTTGTTCTTACTGGAAGAAGTAGGGGCTTCAGATGAGCTGTCTAAAGTGGCCATTATATGTCCCCCAGGGGGTCCATCATTGGAAGTGGTAGCAGCCATTTGTGCCACCTGGTCAGCTTTGGCATTGCCCTCAGTGATAAGAGAGAAGTCCTTCTGATTAGACCTACAATGGACAACTCCCACCTGGGTGGGTAAGTGGGAGGCCTCTATCAGATTTGTTATAAGAGCCGAATTAGTGATCACATTACCTTTGGTGGTAAGTAGGCCTCGCTCCTTTTATATTGCAGGATGGGATAAGATATGGAAGACATATTTTGAATCAGTATAAAGGGTGAGGGATTTGCCTTGTGCTAGAAGGCTGGCACGAGTGGCTACTATAAGTTCAGACTGCTGGTTGGTAGTTCCTGAAGGCAGAGCTTTGGCCTCTATAATCTCAGTGGCTGATACTACAGCGTATCCAAAGTAATGAGTGCCGTTCTGCCTAAAGGAACTGCCATCAGTAAACCAGATAAGGTCAGGCTTGGCTAGTAGTCACTCAGAAATGGAAGAATGACAGGGGAGGAAATAATCTAAGGTTTCCAACCAATTATGAGTTGGTGTGTTAGACGTGGGAGTCATTGGGAGCAGTGAGGCAGGGTTCTGTGCAGAGCAGGGAAGGAAAGTAATATTAGGGTTTTCCAGAAAGGAAGTGAGGAGTGACAGAAATCTGGATGGAGGAAGGGTTTGAAAGCCCTTATAAGCTAAAAGATCCTTCAAGTGATGTGGGGAGTGGATAGTTAAAGGGGCCCCAAAAGTAAGCTTAGAGGCTTCTTTGTGTAAAATTTGTCCAGCAGCCAGAGCTCTTAAGCAAGGGGCCCAATCACGGATGGTAGGGTCAAGTTGCTTGGACAAATATGCCACAGGTGCAAATGTAGGCCCATAGTTTTGACCTAAGACCCCAAGTTCTTGCCTCCCATTTTCATGGACATATACATGAAATGGTCTTGAAAGATCAGGAAGGTGAAGGGCAGGTGCCTTTAAGACAAGTTGCTGAAGCCTGCGCAAGTTGTAGTTTGGGAAGGAGGCAAGAGATTCACTAGGGGGTCCCTTTGCTAGGTCATACAGGATTTGTAAAGAAGAGAATAATTTGGGATCCAGGCCCTAAAATAACCTGCTAGTCCTAGGAATGATAGTATTTTGGCTTTTGTATGGGGCACTGGAAGATAAGAGAGGAGTTGCCTCCTATCCAGTGTTATTTCCTTTTTTCTGGGTGTAAGGCAAAAACCAAGATAGGTGACAGAAGACTGGGAAACATGGGCCTTGTGGGGAGACTCCCTATTTCCCTTGTCTGCTAGGAAATTAAGAAGCTGAGCAGTGTGGGATTGAGAGTGTTCCCAGAGGGACTACATAGAAGAAGGTTATCGACATATTGAAGGAGAGTAGAGTCAGGACAGGTCGGGTGAAAGGATGTGAGGTCCTGGGCAAGAACTTGGCCAAAGAGATGGGGGCTATCCCTGAATCCCTGTGGGAGGACAGTCCAGGTAAGCTGATGAGAATGGCGGGTGTGAGAGTCAGTGCAAGTAAAAGCAAAGATATACTGAGATTCTGAGAACAAGGGAATAGAAAAGAACGCATGTTTTAAATTTAGGACCAAGAAGTGGGTAATAGTGGCAGGGATCTGAGAGAAAAGGGTGTAAGGGTTGGACACTAGCGGGTGGATGGGGACCACAGAGGAGTTGACAAGGGGAAGGTCTAGAACCAGCCTGTAGGACACGTTAGGTTTCTTTACTGCCAGAATGGGGGTGTTGAAAGGAGAGTGTGTAGGCCTAAGATACCCCTTTCATAATAAATCCTGGATGATGGCTTCTAATCCGAGGAAGGCTGTGGTTGTGAGTGGATATCATGGTTGACTAATATATCTTGAAGGGTCCCGTAAGACAATATGAATAGGACTGCATTTAGCCATAAAGGGTGTAGTTGTGTCCCAAAACTCAGGGTTAACTGGTTTAGATAGTCGTGGGAGAGTGCATGAAGGAGGTGTATCTGCC